>NW_016812078.1:1761930-1778327 GCF_001698545.2 Rhinopithecus bieti | reverse complement strand
TTTTTTGAGACGGAGTCTGGCTCTGTCGCCCAGGCTGGAGTGCGGTGGCCGGATCTCAGCTCACTGCAAGCTCCGCCTCCCAGGTTCATGCCATTCTCCTGCCTCAGCCTCCCAAGTAGCTGGGACTACAGGCGCCCGCCTCGTCGCCCGGCTAGTTTTTTGTATTCTTTAGTAGAGACGGGGTTTCACCGTATTAGCCAGGGTGGTCTCGATCTCCTGACCTTGTGATCCGCCCGTCTCGGCCTCCCAAAGTGCTAGGATTACAGGCTTGAGCCACTGCGCCCGGCCTGATTCATTGTTTAGAGAGTGGAACATAGTGAAGGAACTATAAAGTGCCCTTCTTATTTGTAACAAACATACATTTGCTGAATGTATGAAAAGATTCTTGAACTAATGAATAACATTTATTTATTGAGGAATTTCAATGTGGCAGGCATGTTATAGACACTTGAGATATAGCAGTTAGCAAAGCAGACAGAAATCCCTATTCTAATAAACGAATGATTTAGGTGTAAATGGAATCAAGGATGATGTCAAAGTCCAGGGAAAGTCACATTCTTTGACCCTCCCTGTCCCCTGCCTTCCATAAAGGTAGTATATTTAATATATGTAGAAGGAAGTTAAAAACAAAACAAAAACATAAGGCATCCTTGAAGGGGACCGGAAGCTACAAAATGGTAGCATGCATTGAAGCCTACTGGCTGTGCTTTGGAGAGTGAGGAGGGTCTAGAGACTGCCTCCCGCAAAGCTCTTTCAAGGTGCTGGTCAAGGCTACCACTTTCCCAGCAAGTACAGAGCTTCGGTCGTGTTCAGTTCACTGCTTTCAGGGGTGGTTCTCCATGGCAAATGCTCTGTGAAGGGTGACCTGCTGGATGTGAAACTGCTGCACGAGTTCCTACTTCACCCATTCATCTATCCAAGTTTTCCTGGAGTCCAGGAGAAAGTATAAAAGTTACCTTGAGGAGCAGGAGAGTGGAATGGTTAAGACTGTTTGGAATCTGACCCCTTGGATTTGTATCCTGGACACTCAGTTGTGTGACCTAAGGGAAACCACTTAAACTCTTTACGCCTCAATTTGCTTCTCTGTAATATAAGAATAATAGGACCTGTGTCCTATAGTAGAGAATAGGACCTAGCTTGTAAAATGTTCTCATTTATGACACTTAAGTGAGAAAATACATGTGTGGAAGTGACCACTTTGCTACATACAGCTATTTTATAATCATTTTACAATACCATTATTTTGTTCCATAGTCAAAAGTAAAATAGAATAAAGGTAATCTAATCCTATAAAGTCAATTCAAACTAGTAATTTTTTTAAAAAAATCTACCTCTTACAAACCTGGATATAATAAGTAGTTGACCAAATCCAAGTGTTACTGTTTTCAGTTAGGCTTCAGTTACAGTTGTATAGATTGGGTGATAAATCTCCTCATGACCCCCTCTTGCCAACCTTCCTCGTGCACTTGCTTCTCCTCTCACTGGGCTGCAGATTGTCAGCAGGCCTGCTGCTAAGGAGAAAGGGGGATCTACTTCAGGACTTAGGGCTTGTGTCTGAGATCTGGAGGGCCTGTAACCACTCCTCAGAGTGTTGGCTTTTGAGCTGGTCATGTCTAACTGCTGGCTCTCTTTATGTGTGGCATAACTGATGGCCCAAAAATCCCTGGTGGCAGGTGACCTACGGGGTGCAATAACTTTTCCCACCTCACACAGTGCTTTTGCCTTGGCTGGCTTCTAGCAGACTGAATTCACAGATGACTAACTTCAGTGGCTTCCTGAGCTCTAGGGCATCCCAGCCAGTGCCCCTCTGAGCTATAAAGGAAGTGAAGGGCAAGGAGCAAACAAGGGATCTTTGGCTCTCTGAAGAGCATGTTTTTCCACCGTGCATTGCTGGCTCCTGAGACTGGATGTGTAGGTCCTGCTGTTCTGCAAACTCGGTAACAATTCAGGACCAGTCTTGTTGGTCATAAGTACCCTCAAACCTCAAGGGAGCTATGTTTAAAGTTACTTAATTTCCTATCTCCCGGGAGTAAAAAGGGGGAAAGGAACAATGTGCAATGCTCAGAATTCTGTCATCTAATGTACCAGAGCTCGATTTTTTCTCTTTCCCTGTTACTTTTACGTTTCTTGACAGCAAAATACAGATCCAGCTCTGTCTCATTTGTCCCCTGGTATAGGTGAGAAATCAAGCCCTGTGCCAGGACCCACTTTGCTCTACGTATTTTTGTATTTGGAGTCTTTGTTTCTAGCTAAATAGTAGCAATTCAAACACTTTTGTTTGTTCTTGGTTGGGTGGATGGGGCAGCTGGTGGTCAAGGAAGCTGGGAAATATTTATTTTATTGATATTTTACATGGGCATGTTACAGTCTTACATTACAAAACACCCGGAACTTGATTAGCACTCAATAATTGCAAGCAATTATTGGCCATTATATTGACAAATCTAAACAAGTAAGACTCTTGCCTAAGGTGTCCACAAATTCTCAGATATCAGTAATACCAAATCTTTCAGCATAGTTTCTGCGTGGCAGGACATGTAGACATTACAAAGATAGGAATGTCGTTGTCTGTATATACTAATAGGGTTGCCAAATGTAGCAAACAAAAATACAGGACTCCAAGGTAAAATTAAAATTCTGATAAACAATGAATATTTGTTAAAGGATACATACGTCCAATTCAGATTTTTAATGTGTAATGTTCTTAGTATGTCCCAAATATTGCACAGGGGACCTGCATTTTACCTGACCTTCCTGTGTGCCTAGCACCTGTCACACTCCACTGACTTTGAAATGGTTCCCTTTTCCCAAATGTGAAGGCTGCTCTCAGTTACCACATCGAACCAACCCTATGTCTATCCTAGGCTGAACAACCACGTTAAAAAAGTAAAAAGGGCCAGCGGTGAATGGGAAGGGGATGTGGAAAATTATTCATGTTAGGCCTCTCATGTCCACCCACAGAATCAAAGTGAGTACTTTTCAAAAGGGGCTGAAATAGGAAAATAGTATCTGTATTTCTGTGTCTGGGTCTGTCTGGTTCTAAAGAATGTTCAGATCTTGAAGACTTAGTACAACCTATGTTTACTTGGGAAGCATAAGAAATGTGTCAACCCTTTGAAAGACTTCTAATTAAACTGCTGGAGCTTTGATATCAGAATTTGAGATTATTATTACATATTTTAAAAGACCCAATTTCATGTGCCACTAACAAGAAAAAAAATATTGGCCTTTACAGTTACTTAATTTATTTTAAAATACAAGTTATTACCACTTGATAAGCTGAATTTAGTGCATCAATCTCATTTTAGAAAATGTACTCTTATCTGGAAGGGGAATTCCTACCTTTCTGACTTTTCTGTTAACGGTGACCATCAATAGTATCAGTTTTTGGTGTAAAATCAATGATTATATGTAACTCCAGGCAGCTGCTGAATATTCAAAGGATAGTAAATGGTTTCAGATAGGAGTATTTTATGAGAGTTCAAGGAGAGAGACCCAATGTATGTTGAGTGTCTGTTACGGGTTAGAGAATGCATGCTTCACATGTGTTTCTACTCTAACCAACAACTTACAGAGGGCGATCAAGGTAAGTAATTTTCCTTGAGTAATAAAATTGTCTGATTCTGAAAGTGCCTTATCTTATATAACTCTTTTTTTTTTTTTTATTTTATTTTCCTTATAGCCTTCACCTGCAGTTACTTTGCTTTTCAGGACTCTGAGCAAAAATCTCACACATTAACTTTACTTCCAACTCTGATAATATATGTGGCAATTTCTTATATAGCCAACATTTTTTAATTTATTTTGATGGGGTTATCATAAGTTCTTCCCATTATTATCTTCAAAATACATTTTAAATAAAATGATGCTCATTTATTTATGGATCTCTAACCCTTCACCTGTACTATGTATTTAGTTTTATGTTTAAAATTTAAAGAATCTTGGAAATTGAAGAGTTCAACCTCCAACCCAGTGAACATGTCACATGAAAAACATACTTTCTGTTTTAACCTTTTAGTGCTAGAATGATCATGAGTTTTCGAGGCAGTTTATTCGATAGAGAGCAGTTTGCAATGAAGTCTCTGTGCTGAGCTGGTGTTGCCTCCCAGAAACTTTTTCTCACAAATTCTAGTTCTGCCTTCTAGGGTCACATAAATAAATTTAAATTCTCCCCTCACCCACCCCAGGTGGCGTTTGCTAAACTGTCTAACTTTTCAGTACATTTATAGCCTGGAATTCTTTTACTATCTGATACCCAAACAGAGGATAATATTAAAAATGGTTTTGAATCTTATTTCTACACAATAAGGAAAATCATACAAAAGTAGCAATTCATTACAGAGAAATTTAAGGGATAAATATGTATTTCCTTATCTATATATACACACACATATATATATATATCTGTGTGTGTGTGTGTGTGTGTGTGTGTATTTCCTACTAAACAGTAATATAATGGGAACATAAACTAGAAGCAAAGTACCTCTACTCAGTTGTCTCTTGAGTAATTCTCCCTCTGATATGTAGGGGACTAGAACTAAGTAAATAAGTAGCTAACATTTCTGTGTTGGGTTTAAGGCATATTGCATCCATAAATTTCATAAATGCAATTCCATAAATGGCATTCAGATTTTTTTCTTCAGAAATAATCTTATTGAATGTTGAAGGGTTTTCTTTGTAACACAAAACACATACAGCATAGTGTCACACAACTGTTAATCCATCTGCTTTTATAATCAGGCTATGACTGTCTCTCCCGTTCCACAGATCATCTTTCGTAAGATCAGTGATGTGAAGAAAGAGGAGGAGGAGCGCCTCCGGCAGAAGAATGAGGTGACCCTCAGCATCCCTGTGGACCACCCGGTCAGAAAGCTCTTCCAGAAGTTCAAGCAGCAGAAGGAGCTGCGGAATCAGGGCTCGACACAGGGTGACCCCGAGAGGAACCAACTCCAGGTAGAGAGCCGTTCCTTACAGAATGGAGCCTCCATCACTGGCACCAGTGTGGTGACTGTGTCACAAATTACTCCCATTCAGACGTCTCTGGCCTATGTGAAAACCAGCGAATCCCTTAAGCAGAACAACCGCGATGCCATGGAACTCAAGCCCAACGGCGGTGCTGACCAAAAATGTCTCAAAGTCAACAGCCCAATAAGAATGAAGAATGGAAATGGAAAAGGGTGGCTGCGACTCAAGAATAATATGGGAGCCCATGAGGAGAAAAAGGAAGACTGGAATAATGTCACTAAAGCTGAGTCAATGGGGCTGTTGTCTGAGGATCCCAAGAGCAGTGATTCAGAGAACAGTGTGACCAAAAACCCACTAAGGAAAACAGATTCTTGTGACAGTGGAATTACAAAAAGTGACCTTCGTTTGGATAAGGCTGGGGAGGCCCGAAGTCCGCTGGAGCACAGTCCCATCCAGGCTGATGCCAAGCACCCGTTTTATCCCATCCCGGAGCAGGCCTTACAGACCACACTGCAGGAAGTCAAACACGAACTCAAAGAGGACATCCAGCTGCTCAGCTGTAGAATGACTGCCCTAGAAAAGCAGGTGGCAGAAATTTTAAAAATACTGTCAGAGAAAAGCATACCCCAGGCCTCGTCTCCCAAATCCCAAATGCCACTCCAAGTACCTCCCCAGATACCATGTCAGGATATTTTTAGTGTTTCAAGGCCTGAATCACCTGAATCTGACAAAGATGAAATCCACTTTTAATATATATACATATATATTTGTTAATATATTAAAACAGTATATACATATGTGTGTATATACAGTATATACATATATATATTTTCACTTGCTTTCAAGATGATGACCACACATGGATTTTGATATGTAAATATTGCATGTCCAGCTGGATTCTGGCCTGCCAAAGAAGATGATGATTAAAAACATAGATATTGCTTGTATATTATGCAGTTGACTGCATGCACACTTTACATTTATTTATAATCTCTATTCTATAATAAAAGAGTATGATTTTTGTTACCCAAGGCAATGTAATATTTGAAGAATCAGGGTCCAACCTGCCAATGTTGCCATGACAAATTTGATCTCAGGCTGAGTATGTATATCGAGCTATCATTTTCTCACTGTTCTGTTAAGTTAAAATTATAGATTAATGCCAAGGAAGAGTTCAGTCTTTTAAACTATTAGTACCATGTTATGATCTCTTTCCATAGGATTTTTCTGTAACTTAGTGTTAGGTTCTTTTCCCCTACAGGCGGTGTTTGCTCCATTTAAATGACTGTTTTGTTGCTAAGTCAGATAACAGTGTGGGGTATTGAAAACTTATTGCTATGGGTTTTGTGCATGAATTACATTTTTGATCAACTATACCTCTCCTTTTTTAACGTTATACTTAGATAGTAATCATTAGCTCTTATGTAAGGAAATCCCTACTCCCTCCTTCTTGGAGAACAGCTGCCATCTTGTAGGCTGACATTATCAACACCATAAATACTAAACTATTAATATAGTGTACGTTATTATAGAAACACTGCACCACAGGGTATAAGGCCTTTTGACAATTCACGTAAGAGATGCTGAATTTCCAAAGCTTATGAATGCTCTAAATTTGTATCTCTAAAACATGTTCAAGAGTGACGTTGAAAGGCTTCTTAGCAAAGAAACATACAAAAAAAAAAAAAAAAAAAAAGCATTTAAGTAATCATATCAAAATGCTAACTATTATGATATAAAATAAAAAAGAGTGTAAACAGATAGACAAATTTTTGTGGCATGTCTGTAACTTAGAAAGAATGAAACACTGGTACGGATTGTTGATACATGAATCTTAGTGTTTGTAGTGATAACACATGAAATGTGGTAAAACAAACAAACCAAGAAGTAGACATTAAGTTGCTCAACTCAGATAACTGCTTTTCTATCATTTTATTCTGGGTACAATTTTTAAAAGCTTTTTGCACACAGTTCTACTGCTGGACTTCTGCTAAGTTGATTCAATAAACTATTGTGGCTCAGGCAGATCCATTTATGAAAGGGGGATACTAGAGACTGAATTTTTTAGTCTTTTGAATTCAAATCCTCTTTGTAGAAAGTGCCTATTGTCAAGTTTTTTTTTTTTTTAAAGTCACAAAGAGTTGTCCTGTATATAGCTAGTCCCTTAAATGATATGGATTGAGAATAAAATACACATTCACTTGTAAGAACCCAGGAGAACTTATTTCTTTTGACTAAACTGTATTTTAGGAAGTTGTTCAGGGAAGCATACTTTTCAGTCAGTGCATGCACAGCATTTAATATGGGGAGCAGGGGAGTTAGTGTTTGCATGAAGTTGAAAATATGTGCGAGTAATTTATATATTACTGGACCTTCTGTACATATATGTTAACAATATGCAAAAACGATGGCAAAATTGAAGGAGATATTTTGGTCTATTATACCCATTTGTATGAGCTTTTCTATCTCCCAGTATCCCCAACCAAAGCCACTAGAACTGAAAGACACGTTATCACATTCAGACTTGAGAAGCGCAAAACAGTGATTTATAAACACAGTTGCTATTTCAGAATTTCTACTGAACTTCACATGCCCACAAGATGTGCCTCTTTAATCTAGGAGTCTCAAAACATATGTTATGTGCCGTGGGCTCCATTTTCCTTTCTTTGTGCATATGACTTCCATTAGCGATAATGGAAGTTTTCAGGGGAGCACATCTCCATGTAATGCTACAATATCTACCTACCACAAACACAAGAAAATGAAATAATTATGGAGTAAGGAATCAGCCTTGAAATTGGAATTTTGTTGCTTTCATGGTGAGGATGATGTCTTTTTCTTGACCTCTGACATTTATTGAATTTCAGGGTGTTTTCTATTTGTTTAAGTCAAGTTAGGCTTAAGCTTTTAAAGGTGAATGTGTGGTTAAAATAAAAATCTGAGTACAGAAGTTGTTAGTTTAACTTTAGCCAGTGCTTCAAAAATAACTGTTGGTATAAAACTATAAAAGAATGACTGTGAACAACATGATGATTTGAAGTTCTAATTCATGCCTTTGCATATTAGTGGTGCAAATATTTACTGTGTTCTGACATTGACATAGAGTTTCACCTAATCGACCTACAATATTATTGTTCATATATGTGAGAAACATAATGGTTTGGAATTACTCCGAGTTTTCAAGAAGGAGGGAAAGTATCAATTGTTTATTTATGGCGCAGTTATCATAGAGTTTTTTCAGCCATCTCTGTTCTCTGTGTGCATGATATGAAGAGGTGCTGAATGCACCCCGCTGTTTTCAGCAGGAATGCGTGTTTTCAGCAAACAGTGTATATAGAGTAGTCTTTTAGGTTCCCAGATTCCACAAATCTTAGCAGTTGAATTTACTCAGATTTGAATGAAGGGTGAACACTTGCTTTAATACATGCAATAATGATACAATCACGTTCTATGTTGCCTCAGCTAGCACATAGACAGTAGATGCTCTTTTGGGGACCAGATAACTGCATGTTTTATTCCTACACTGTATAGATGCTCTTGGTGCATCCAGAATAAAATTTTTAATATTATATTTCTAAATAATGTATTAATAGGAGTAAATGGATATGTATTTGAAATCCAAACATTTTCCAAAGCAATTTACGCACCTTCAATATTTTTCTATGATGTTATTAATAGGTAAGATCAGATGCTGTATCCTGGACAGGTGGTTGTAACATAATAGCAAAAGTCAAATTAGAATGGAAATGTGAGTGATGTATCATAATGGCAAGTTTTATCAGTCTGCGTCAGGATATTGTTGCACTAAATGTGATCTAGCAGATGGAAGAGATTATGATAAAAGGCAAATGGGCACACAAAAGCCAGATGACAATACCAAAGCTACATGAATGGTACTGAAAATGGTTTAGGCACAGTGGTTGAAATGAATGAAGTGGTTGAATACAGGCCCATGCTTCATTGTTAAAATGGAAAATTTTTATGACGCTAGTAGCAGCTCACGTTAAGTATAGGACTAAAAATGCCCTAAGTATTTTTTACAAAAAACTTTATGCATATCAAAGAATAAATGGAAAATTTGGGGTTTGAAATTGCTCTAGAAGAAATGTGCACTTCTGTTGTAATCAACACTTTAATAGGAAAATTAGCTGTGACTGTTAACTGAAGTACCATTATTAAAATTAACCTTATTGGAGCCCAGATGAAAATCACATTTTCCCTTCTGTTTAAGGAGATTTTGTTCACCCTCTGAGATCTGGTCCATTTGATGTCTTATTTTATATAACTAAAGTCATTTGGAATTTTTTTTTTTAACATTAGCCTTCAGAGCAGTGACTGTTTTGAAGTGTGCAGTGGCAGATATTTGTGAAATTATTCATCATATTCCTAATGAATTCCACTATCTTGTATGATTTTCATCTTTTAAGCAATTTTCTCAGAGTTTGTTTTCCAAAATTTCATGTAGGTAATGAGAACATTTATCTAGAATGTGCATATCATACATGGATAACCTTCAAATATGAATATTTTATAATCATGTGAATGTTGTACTGTAATTTTTTCTATTAGGTGTAAAAGTATTTCTCTTCTTGTCTTAATGGAAAGGGGGAAAAGATAACAGGCTTTTGGAAAACACTTTAAGATTAGTATCTGAGCTTTGTCTTGGATTCTGAATTTAGCTTTACCACAAACTAGAAGTGTAATTATGGGCAAGTTAACCTTTTCTGGTGTACCAAATGCTACCATTCCCCTGGCAATAAATAAGAAAACAAAGATAATAGCTGTTGCCTTCTTATATCAACACACTATTAGGTAATACAAAAATTATCTTTCTTGCAGGTGAAATTACATTATGACAAATGATCACTTTTTCATTCTTTCATAGAAGAGTATCCATGATGTACTCTCTATCGAAATATTCTTCTAGATTTTAGAAGAGATTTCAGGGATTGATGGTGATGTGATTTTTATCTAAATGTTCTTTTAGGTTTTAGAAGAGATTTATCTGGTCAGAGGTTGATGGAAGGAGGCATAGTTTGCTAAATAATTATTAGTGGCAGGTAAGCATAAAACTTGATACTTCTCTGGGAATTTAGAACTACGAATCAAATAAACTTGGAGAGAATGAAGCTCCGTTGATGGAAGAGAGAAAGATAGGTAAATTTTAAGATTTTTCCTAATTCTACTTAATCATACTGCTTGGCAGACATTCTCAATTTTGTGAAAAAAGTATGCATATTGATAAGTGGCCAAGGTATACAGTAGTTCATCAATATATCTATGTGACAAAACTAAATGTACAACCCTTAAATGTATACAAATAAAAACTAGAGTAGTTCATCCTTCAACTTTTTATATTAAACTAATCATGAACTGTTCAAGATATATGATTCCACATGGGCAGACATTCTTATAACAAAATTCTCAACTATGTGCTATGTATTATAAGTTTTGGTCTGTATTCTGACTTGAGATTTTCTATCACTTCATTTTTAGGATAAGACCCATGTGTTTGCATTCTTTGTGAGGGTCAGGGGCACTGAGGATTTGGACTGGGAACTAGGAAGATGATGAAGGCGAGGGTTGAGAAAAGACTGAGTAGAATCTATCTGCTTCTGTACTCTTAGGCTTAGAAGTTAAATAAGTTAACTAAGCTTATATTTACCAAGTGTTCACTATGATAAGCATTTTATTTAGGTTATCAAATTTAATTCTTGCAACAACCCCATGAAGGTATAAGTTAAGGAGCTTGTCCAGGATAGCATACCTGTTACATGGTAAAGGTGAGTTTCTAACACATGCAGTCAGACCTTAGGGAGAAAACTTTATTTTGTAGAATACTGACCTTACAAGAACTATCTACTTCAACCATCTAGTCTAAGTTTTTCCAGACACAAACTTTTAAAGATTTCTTAAAATAATTCTTAAAAATTGCACTCTATAATGTGAATGTAAATGTTTGTTTTTTTCTTGGTAGGTCAGAGTCAATGACAGAGGTTGAAATCATACTGTCTTAAGCAAAAGGTGCCCTGTCCCAACAGTGGAATTTTCATTTACTTTTCCCAACAGTTGAAAGACATCAGCCAAAGTAAACTGTCAAATGTAGTTATAAATAAGAAGCATGTTTCACATACAGTCACTGGTATCAACATTTCCAGTTGAATTTTAACCTAAAGAAATAATGCGTAATGATTAAGGAAAGCAAGAGTCATTCAGGACTTTTTCTATAATTTCTTTTATTTTAATAGTGGGATTTGGATGAGACTCTGGAATTTATTTTTAAAATTTATTTTTTGACTCATTGGGTTTTAAGTAGATTATTCAGATATTTTTATTGACTGCACTGATGTTGGCTTCTTGGCCAAGCCACTATTAAATGCATTATCCAAATTAACTCTCTCTGTTTAGAATGGCAACTTGTATCCTTATTTCCAAAATTAATGAGTTCCTAGTATGTATATTTACTTCAGAGAGTTTCAAAAATTTTCTCTAATGAAAAAATGTTAATTTTCTGAATGTGATTTATTTGTTCTACACTTTGAGATTTTGAAAGCAAGTGTCTTGAGAAAAGGAGAAAAAACCAAGATATTACAACACTGCATGCTGGAATCTTCAGCCCAAACCATCTTGTTTTCACTTGGCTAATAACTGAACCAGAGGTAATCATAGAAAGGAATAATCCTACTTTTAAAATAATGACTGTGAAGGACCCCACTGACACTATCCAAAGCTTTTTATAGTCAGCTCACTTCCATCCTGGCTTTTACATTATCACTGCATGATTATTTAAATGAGGCCATGACTTGTACTACCTGTAAAGGCACTTGGTCAAAGAACAGTAAACCAAAAAGTGCAGCTTATGGCCAGAGTTATAACTGAGGAAAAGGGAGGGTGGAGAAGGGATAGCTGTTGCTTCCTTTTAATGAGTTTTCTGTGTGTGGTGCCTTTTAAATAGCTTTTGTTTATTTGTTTTTAAGATGACACATTGTCATTAAGGTTTTAACAAAACCTTTGGAAGCAGTTTGAAAGCTTGTCAAAAGTTGGGGCCTTCTTTAGAAATAAGTGCTCTCCCACCAACCAGTGAGTTTAGAACCTCTGGTTCTGGCCTACAAACCCAGTTCCCTAAGCACTTGGCTGGTTGGGCTGCATTTTGATGGGGGGAAAACAAAAAGATCTGATCACTCTCTCTCATTCACGCAGAATCACTGACTGTTGAATGACCAAAGCATTCAAAGCCAAAATATTCACCTTGATGCTTCCATAAACCAGACTGAGTATCCATAATAACTAATTTAAGTAATTTTATCCCCATTCTGTGCTAAATCATATTTCATAATATAAAATGTAACCCCTTCCCTCTATGGTCAGACTCTCCATTGAGTTAGAGAAATTGGACTTTGGCAAAAAGCAACATAAAGATTATCATTGTTCCTAGAACCATTGTTGTCATGGACCCCTCATTTGCTCCTCAACTTTTTCAACCAAATTATAGCGGGAAAGGTTCCTGATGAGACCAAGACTGCAAACAGGAAGAATACGTAGCTAGTAAACTATGCAAAATCACAGCAAAGATTCATTTTTAATTCCATGTTACAGTGTTTGATAGTCCTAAGTATTTAATACTGGTATATTATGTCACAGCCATGAACTGTCAACTTACACAAAATCCAAATGCACTTTTATTTAAAATCAAGATTAGCCTATTTCATTTTTAGAAAAAACAGTGGTCAGGATTCCTTTTTTGACCTCTGCAGGGATGTTTTCACATTGCTATTCTTATGACCCTTTATCAGAGAGGGAATAAGTGTAGTTTACATCTCCTTAGGGTTGACTGCACCAGCATCTTCTATCAAGCAGTCGCCTTCCACTTTATAACCCGTTCACAGTTAATAAAGCAAGAGGGAATATGCATTTCATATTAGGAACAGATTTCTTAAGTGATTGTTACGAAAAGTGGAAACCAGTTTAGAACCATTTTTTTTACCCTAAAACATCCATTGTAGTTTGTTGAAAGAGCAATGACTTTTAGAAGTGCTTGGTACTCAAACAACACAAAATGTGCAGATTCATGATATATTGAAAATTACAGAGTTCTTTTTATTCTATGTTTTAGTGACTTTGTTTACACTAGTTGTGGCATTTTGTATACTACAATGTAAATTCTACTATAACACTAATGTTACTATGGGAATTAATTTTGCAGCTTCTTAAATGTTTTTGTCACTGCAACCATATTGGTGAGATTTTGGGGGTATAAAAAATGCCTCTGCCTTTAAGGGTTAAACTCATTGGAAATAATTAATTCATGCATTAACAAAGGAAACAATGCAAAATTTCATGTGGAATGTTTTAATACCATTATGCTAAGCAGTACTTGTTGGCTCTTTTCAAAATCTGATTCATGCTAAGCAGATCCTTTTTTCTACTTAAACAAAGATACCGCAATGTATAATATAGAAATTTTGTATGTACTGTCGACCTATCACCTGATCACTGACAGAATGTTTGAAAATATTTTAACGGTGTGACTTTAGGGTCAATTATGAAATAATTGTGATCAAAATTCAACTGCTTCTGGGAAGTTTATGGTGATTATCACTTTATTTAACGTTTGTTCTTAAGAAATGGTCATTTTGAAAAGTGAATTGGCAGGTGGAAGCTTTTAGCCCAAAAGAATTCTGGGTTCCAGCACAATAAACTGTATGTCATCAGGGAGGGCTAACTTTGCTTTTTTTCACACTTTATTTAAATGTGGGTATTTTTTCATGATACAGAATAAAATGTGCATTTTATGGCATTTGTTTGAATTGGGTTTTTGTTGGAAATTGCTATTTTGAATTTAGTTAAATACGTGAAAAGTTGCCCAATAGTAAAGCACAAAAGCAACAGGTTTAGAGGAAACAGCCTTTTGATATATTAGGATTCCAGTGTTATCTTAAACTTTCATAATATTTTTCCTCTGATAAATTGTATCGTTAAGGTATGAATGATAAAATTAAAGTAGTATTATATCAGAAATTAAAAAGTTTAAGCTCCAGGAGTAAATTTGGTTGAATTAGAATATTTCTCTGTACCATGAAAGATAGAGATAATGAGCAGATCTGAATAGGAATTTGGAGAAATCCTTATTTTAAAACGGGATTTTTAAAAGTTTCTCTAATAATATTTCTAAAATTCTATTAATATATCATAACATTATGAGTTTATTCCAAGCAGTGAAATTTAGAGGCTTAAAGGGCAGAATGTACATGGAATAAAAGTATACTTTTTCTCATTTTTGAAAAAAATTATAATGGCTTTGCCAAATTCCTATTAAAAAACAAGAGCTGAATGTGTCACATGTCTGCGACATGAAAACTGCAGATTTTTCTTCTAACTAAAAAACAAGTTTAAGGAACACTTTTTGACGTATCACTGAAGAATTATTCATACCTATGGCTACATAAAATTACATTTTGATTACAAAACAACCAAATAAAGCTTCGTCTTTGCTATGGCTATGTTAGAATATAAGTAGAGGATTCGAGAGTTAGCTTTCAATTATATGGGAATCAAGGATATGATGATCACAGATAAAATGAATTGTCAAAGTGAAGTGAAACTTTCTACACAGATGAACAGTAATTAATGCTTTCTCCACTTCTTGTGATTTTGCTCCTCTTTTTTTCTTCTTTCCTTACTCACACATGCACACACACACACAGTCAACAATAAATTGCAATCTTTCCTTGTAAGTTCCGTGGTAATAACTCAATTAAGATACCAATTTTTGGCTGGGCACGGTGGCTCACACCTATAATCCCAGCCCTTGGGAAGGCTGAGGCAGGTGGATCACCTAAGGTTAGGAGTTCGAGACCAGCCTGACCAACATGGTGAAACCCTGTCTCTACTAAAAATACAAACATTAGCTGGGAGTGGCGGTGGGCACCTGTAATCCCAGCTACTAGGGAGGCTGAGGCAGGAGAATCGCTTGAACCCAAGAGTTGGAGGTTGCAGCGAGCCAAGATCATGCCATTGCACTCTAGCCCGGGCAACAAAGAGAAAACTCCATCTCAAAAAAAAAAAAATTCAAAACATGATAATACATATTGTAGATGTGTGAGGAAATACTCAAGTGCCAATACCATTAAGAGCAGAATGAGAAGTTTTTGTCCCATAGGATGTTTTCCTCAGGGAATGAGATAAAAAATAGAACATGCTTTAACCTTCCAACCTTCAAACTTGTGGTTAGCTTCTTCTATTCCCACCCAGCTAGGAGGCTTTTGCTTCCTGTAAGATTGTTGAAAACACCAAGTTTTCCTATATCAAGTTGGGTACATTCTGTTTAATCTAGGAAAATCAGCATAACATGCTTTTAATTTGATTAAATAAAGATGTGCCCAAGGTGAGTGATGCAGAACTAACCTTAAATAGCCAGAAGGGGCACTGGGGATGAATTAGCACCTTGCCTACTTTGAGAAGTGAAGAAACCAATGGAAAGGGTAGGCAATTCTCCAAAGTTGTATGTATAGTGACAACTTTGGAAATTAAAGTTGGGATTTGGGAGGAGTTGGGATTAAAATTCAGTTGCCTTGACTCCAAGTCCAATGTTTCTTACACTATATCACATGCCATCTGGTTTTTCAGTGTAACACACACACACACAAACACACACTCTTTAATACTACTGAAAGTGTTTCTAGTCTCACTCTGAATATTGTAGAAAGGATAGTTATGTGTTCAACTATATCATTTACGTAAAGGTGTGTGTCCTTTATTCCAGTTTTCTTAAATTAAAAAACAACTGATGTCTCATAAAAGCTGTACTCTCTCCCTCTGATATTGAAGATTGTAATTTAACGTTCTACACTCACGATACTCTGTCCACCTGAGTTTTAGAATCAGAACTAGACAGGTTATTTGTTGTATCTGGCTAAGGATACACAGTTGGGTCAGAGTTCAAGAAGACTGAGTAAAGACTGGCTGGATGCTGACCACCGCAGATCACTCTGTGTGGAGCAGAAACTGGAACTTCTGGGTTCCTGCTTCCTGTGGGTGCATATGGGTGCATCAAACACAACTTTCCACCTCATCTGATTCTACTGTCCTCTGGCACCCAAGCTTAGCTTAAGTCTTGAAGTATGCATGTGTGTGTGTGTGCGGGTGTGTGGGTGTGTGTGTGTGGGTATGTGTGTGTGCGGGTGTGTGTGTGGGTGTGTGGATATGTGTGTGTGTGTGTGTGTGTGTGTGTGTGTGTGTGTGTGTGTGTGTGTGTGTGTGTGTGTGTGTGTGTGTGTGTGTGTGTGTGGGTGTGTGTGTGTGGGTGTGGGTGTGTGTGTGTGTGTGTGGGTGTGTGGGTGTGTGTGTGTGTGGGTGTGGGTGTGTGGTGTGTGTGTGTGTGTGTGTGTGTGGGTGTGTGTGTGTGTGTGTGTGGGTGTGGGTGTGTGTGTGTG
>NW_016812078.1:1671232-1761868 GCF_001698545.2 Rhinopithecus bieti | reverse complement strand
TGTGTGTGGGTATGTGGGTGTGCGGGTGTGTGTGTGTGTGTGTGTGTGTGTGTGTGTGTGTGTGTGTGTGTGTGTGGGTGTGGGTGTGTGGATGTGTGTGTGTGTGGGTGTGTGTGTGTGGGTGTGGGTGTGTGGGTGTGTGTGTGTGGGTGTGTGTGTGTGCGGGTGTGTGTGTGGGTGTGTGGGTATGTGTGTGTGTGGGTGTGTGTGTGTGGGTGTGGGTGTGTGGGTATGTGTGTGTGTGGGTGTGGGTGTGTGTGTGGGTGTGGGTGTGTGGTGTGTGTGTGTGTGTGTGGGTGTGGGTGTGTGGGTGTGGGTGTGGGTGTGTGTGTTTCGGGATGACATCTTCCTTGTTTCTTAAAATTCTCTGGGACTATTCCCGTGAAAAGAAAAAATACATATCTGTGTTCACAGTTTATAAATAACAGTATTCAGTACCATCAGTGGCTGATGGAAAAGTGCTAGCAACTTGTCACCTGTAGTTATTCAACCCATCAACAAACATTCCTCCCATGTATGGTCCTGTTCTAGGCACTCCACACTGACCAAATTCAGCGGCAGAGTGGACCTTAGAGTTGTCTTCCACAACTGTGAATATCCTGTTCAAAGACAAATGCAAGATTCTGTTGAAATTCTTCATGTTAATGACCTTTGAACTATGGAATCCATTCACCGGCAGGAGTGTCAGGAAGAATAATACCTGCTTTTAGAAACGGGAGAATTTCAGCTCTCTCATTCTTTCTTTAAATTTCCATATTCTCCATTCTTAACACCTTTCCCCTAAATCTTTACAACTCAGGTAAGAAGAGCAGGGAGCAGATTTTCAGAGGTCTGGCGCTTTCGCTGCTGCATGCATACACTGTCTCTCATTCCCTGTAGTTTTCCATTCTGCTATAAGTAGGGAGAGGAGAAGGAACACTCTGCAGGCAACCTTAAGCTGGTGGCTCTGTGGCTCCCTGCCTGCCGGAGCAGAAAAAGGAGGATGAAAGCAGGATTTCCAACAATTGCCATTGAACGCATTGAAAGGAAGAGGCTGAGTGGAAGGAGGGCAGGGAGGGGTTTTTGCCTTTCAGGACATCAGCAGCAAATAAGAAACTTCTGTGCTAGTGCAGTTACCAGGAGCCTCTCTTCTCTTTCTTTCCTCTGCTAGTGTTGTTCCTTGTATAGCCTATAGTAGGTTGGGACCAGATTAAATGAGATAATAGCAATGAAAATACTTTGAAAAATATAACGGGCTATACAAAGCTTGAGGTTCTCTCTATTCGCCATTGATTTTCCTAGTAGTCAAGGTAGATTCCAGAACTTACTGAGAAAGAGCCATAAATAGTAATAACATATATTCATACACAGCTCCTAGTGAAGTTCCAAGATTTTCTCAATTATATACAGAGAAAATTGGACAAGTTCAAAGTTTGTTGAGACACAACAGCTGGAGTCCTTTCACCTCCCCATCAACTACAAGGGCAAACACAAACCCTATAATATCCTCTCCTCTACTTCCACACTTCAGGAAATACATATGTAAAGAACTTATTAACATATAGGCTACATGAAAATATAGTCCCAGTTTTACAAATCTGATATTCTGTAAACTAGCAGCACTATTCGTCATTTTCACTTTCACACGTAGTTGTCAATATTATATAAGATCTCTGTTATCCGTAGTAGGTACCTGATGCTCTTTCAGAGTTCGTCCAGATTTACGATTCAGAGCTATAAGATCAATTCCCAAAGTTCATACTAAAGATGTAGCGAGGCCACTAGACGTTTAGTTAATTTAGGACTCGGACCCATTTAGATACAGTGAGGGCATAATGCTGGAGTTGACGAATTAAAATGTTTCTACCTAACGAGACACAGGAACCATGTTTAACACCAACACCTTCATTCAACCTCCCTCCCTTCTACGCTCTGGCAAGATGTCTGTACCTTTTACAGAGCTGCATCTTGCATGTTTTTGTTGTTTTATTGAATTGACTTTGATATAAAACCAAGATTCGTACAATTTTGCATGTTGTATACGGATGTTTGGATAAGTAGAAATATCTACTATTTTTCGGTCTCAGACACCTTCACATATAATGCTTCTAACAACCTCATTAGAGAAATAAGCCCATAGGCTCTGGGTGATAAACAATCCCTTGTAACCTCACATAGCTAGAAAGTATCAGAAAATGTTTTCAAACTCAGGTCTCTGACTTTCAGATCTTATTTGTCTCAGAGTGACTCTCAGACCTGCATTAGGAGCTTGGTTTTTACATCAGGACCTATAGAAATAAAATAAATGTTAAAATTATTTCTTGGAGGATTTGTCATCTGATTACAGAATTCCAGGGTTTACCCTTGTGCTGAAGTTCCTAAAATAGGAAAAATGCTAGGGTCCCCCTTCATGTATGTTCTGTTTACAGATATGGAGTGTTACAATTCATGGCATCCACTTAGTTTCTCCTTCGCATGATGACCTATGTGGAAAAGTCCCACAGTAGCATTGATATCTGTACAGGACACTATGGTCATGTATACATGAGCTACTTAAAGAAAAGGGCTGTGGCCAGGCACAGTGGCTCATGCCTATAGTCCCAGCACTTTGGGAGGGTGAGGTGAGTGGATCACCTGAGGTCGGGAGTTCGAGACCAGACTGGCCAACATGGCAAAACCCTGTCTCTACTAAAAATACAAAAATTAGCTGGGCCTGGTGGTGGGTGCCTGTAATCCCAGCTACTCAGGAGGCTGAGGCAGGAGAATCGCTTGAACCCGGGAGGCCGAGGTTGCAGTGAGCCGAGATTGCACCATTGCACTCCAGCCTGGGTAACAAGGGCGAAACTCTCTTGAAAAAAAAAAAAAGGAAAAAGGCTGTGTTCCTTCTTTTTTTAATAGCTCCCTGCAGTGCTTAGAAGTGTGCACTATACCCAGTATAGCTACTACTATTAAAAGTCTTGAAAGAATGCTTGGAGTAGTTCAAGTCTGTTTCTTTAAGACTCACTCCTGTTTTGAAGAGCTTCGGTACAGCTAAGTCATGCAGGAGGGTACATCTATCATTTGGTATTCTCTTTGCATTCAAAATGAGTAAGACATCCTAAACCACTTCCAACTCCCTGAGAATGTGTATTATATGGCCTACAACTCCATGTGATGCCTTGATATCTTTGTGCCTCACCGGGCCCTAAAAACCTAACCATGAGTTCCCCTGTTCTTGCCAGATGTGTCCCCTTGACCCCCAGTGAAGAAGGCTTCTGCCTGGCTAGTTTCCCTATTAGTCAGACCAGCTGCACTCCACCAGTCTGCAACCTAACAGGCTTTCACTTTCTTGCCATTCAACAAATTTCTTCAAACAATCCAATCACATTCTCCTGCGGGAGCCAAGGGTCATCACACCCTCTTGTTACTACAAAGCGTGCCTCACCATGGCCCCTGATTGTTCTGAGTCCAAACCCCAGTGTGGCCCTGCATGGTATGCGATGTTCTTCTCCTCTGGGCTGTGAGTATATGTGACCAACAAATTGCTATTTCATCTGTCCAGGGTTTGGTGTTTGGCCATCTTGTATTATTTAGGGTGGGGAATTCTCCCTCACCAATGGGGTGAACAGGAGGTCACTAGGACAGAATGATAATTCACTTTATTCAGGAGAATTTTAGTGTCCATCAAATAATACTGCCCATCAAAAATTTGCACATCGTGGCTGTTCTAACTTTGATGGTTCAATTAAATGAGGATCTGTGTATATCGTAAGGCTTTGTAGTCAAATGTGATGATCCTCTGTGTATAAATTTTGGATTTTGTTTTTTGCTACGATTTCATAATAAAGGTGATTAGTTTGACTTCGATAGGCATTAGCCAGGTAGTAAAAATGAATCTCTTTTTAAATCCAGTTTGAATGCTTAGATCAAATGTGTGTCCCTCTTTCACCGTTCTTAATGGTGGAATTTGTTAATGCAATAAAAGTGAAATAATGATACTTTGCTTTTTGCAAATGTCTTCACTTTTCAAGATACTTTGCATTTTCAAGGTATCAGTAGATCTACAGTTATCTGGACAGTTCAATAGTGAAGGAAATGATACTTTTTCGAAGTTTCTGTACAATCTTTTCACTACTCCAAAGAGTTTGAAATGATCGTGTAGATCAGTAGTTCTCAACTGGGGCCAATGTTGCTCTTAGGGGATAATTGGCAATTTGTGGGAGTGTTTTGGGTTGTCTAATTAGGGCAACAGTGCTTCTGGCATCTAGTTGATAGAGACAAGTGAGGCTGTAAAACATCCTACAATGAATAGAACATCCCTCATAATGAAGGTATTATCCAGTCCCAAATGCCCAAAGTGCTGAAGTTGAGATTCCCTGATTTAGACCATACGGCATGCTGCTTACTCTTTTCAAATTACACAAACCATTATGTGAATGATTTGACCCACAAGTCAGCCACAGCCAGAAGTTGGCTTATTCAGAAAGTAACTCCTGAGAACATTCCTAGAAATAGTTCAAAGCACCACAGTAGAGACTGGGGGTGAGGGCACGGCTGATCCATGCTCATCCTTTCAGTCTGTATGTAATCTCCATACCCCACAGTCCCTTTGTGCCTGTCGGATACAGCAGAACCATATTCTGCCATGACAAAGCAAAAATTCCCAGTCCAATGCCATAACTTTCAGTTCAGAATAGACTTTACAGAATATTTGTGTCTTTTTCATGTGATACCGAGGTTTTGATATTTAAGTATTCGTATACGGATACTAGCTTCTTTCATGTGAAATTTGTAACTTAAAAAAAAGGACGAGTTTTTATTTTGGAAGAAGAATCTGCTCAATAAATAACTCTTTTAAGTGTCCCTCAAGTTATAAATGAGCCTACTTTTGATCGTATCCAGTTTATTATCGCTTAAATTGTGGGGGATCTAATAAACGTTGGTGAAAATGTCTTCTGCAGGCTCATTAGTAGTTTTAAATGGAGGCTCCGTGACTTAATTGAGCTGAATTCCCGCTCTGCCTTGCCCTCTTATATGTACACAGCTCTGACTCATTCATTACACAACCTTTGGAAAGAGAGTATGTGCTTAGAGGCGGAGATGTGGGCCTGCCTGTGCACGTCAGTGAAAAAACTCATTGAGAATCCTGCTTAGGTTTAGGTTTCCATTACCACTATCATTGCAAATCTGACTGAATGTGATGGCTCCTACGTAATTACACACACATACACCTCATTCATGTAAAAGAAATAAGCTTATGAGGCAAGCAATCATCTTAACTTGATAGTCATCACTCTTATTTCTTTGGGAATTGGTGATATTTCTGGGAATATTGCTTCCCTTAGTCCTGACAGTGAGCCACACTTTGTTTACAAATGGATTATGTCTGGTATTGGTACATTGACACCAGTAAGATCTATTGGAGAAGTTTCCATTGTGAAACTTTATCGCTTCTTAATTAATAACTTTATTATAGTTTAACTAGCATACATTTATTCACTATAAGTATATAATACTGTAGGTTTAGTAAATTCATATAGGTGTGCAACCATCACCATGATCCAGTTCTAGAACATTTCTGTTACCCCAAACTGGTCCCTCATGCCCATTGTCAGTCCTCGCTACCCTCCCAAGCCTCAGGCAATCCTCTCGTGCTTTCTCTTTCCTTAGATTTGCCTTTAACAGAACTTTCACTTAAATAGAATCATACAATACACAGGCTTTGGTGCTGAACTTCTTTCACTTAAACCATATTTTGGAAGTAAATCCATGTTGTTGAATGTGTCAGTAGTTCATTTTTATTGCTGAGTATTTCAATACACAGTTATACCCTGCTTTGTCTAGTTACCAGTTGATAGACATTTAGATTATTTCTAATTTTTATGTTTTTTTGCTTTATAAATAACACCTTGTGTAGCTATATGCTTTCATTTGCCATGGGCAGATATGTAGGAGGAAAATTACTGGGACTTTAGGTAGATGTGTGTTTAAGTTTTAATGAAAATACCAAACTATTTTCTAAAGTGACTGTACTATTTCACATTCCTTCTAACAACACATAAGATGGTTCCAGTTTCTCCGCATCCTTGCTAACACCTAGGATTATCAGCCTTTCTGATTAGATACATTTTAGTGGGTCTATAGTGGTATCTCCTGTGGTTTAAATGTGTATTTTCCTGATGGTTAATGATCTTAAGCATCTTTATTTGTGCCCTTTCTGTATCTTCTTTGGTGAAAGGTGTGTTTGAATATATTGTATTGAGACAATGTTTGAATCTCTCACCTTATTTTTGCCTCTCGTTGCCACTATTTTTCAGTCCCAATAGGTTGACAATTAATTGATTTCTGAACTATAAGATTAGGTAGTTCTCAGATATTTTAGTGAATAATTGGGAAGGGGGATCAGAGGCATTAGCACTTTTGGGAGGTATTGCTTTAAATTACAAAGCTTCCTTCACTGCTTAATATATCTGACTATTTCAAGGAACCCATGTACACTATTTCTTAATAGGTGCTACAAAGCAGTCTGGTGCCAAAGATTTTAATCTCAAAATATTTTATTTATCTCAGTGAGAGATTTGAGATTTTATTAATCTCAAAAGCTGATTTTGAAAAGAATTCAGGAGGGATTTTGCATTCCTCTTCTGAGCCACTCTTATAGTTGTCTAGCATTCATTCATTCATTCAGGTAATAAATGCTAGATTAAACTATAAAAAGCTTTAAAAGTAAAGCATCTTAAAAATTATTGTTGCGTATCTAGGCAAGATCTATTTCTTGCAATTCAAGCAACTCAATATCTTGGGCTGGTTTACATTTCAAGCTCTCAGTCAGATCCTTTATTTTATGGAAAAGTTATTTAGTCAGGGTTCTATCCACTAGTTTCTCCAGCAGGCTTTGCTTTTCTTTGGTGCATTGTGTTTTAGTTAAATTAAAATAAAAGATTTTCTGGCTCTGTAAAGCAGGTGTTATGGCTATACAATAATATTCTGTTTTAAAAAATTATAGTTTATTTCACAAGCTTAAGAATTATAATAACATGGAATTTAAAAGTCTTTGTTGCTTTGTGTTGTAAACTCATTCTGGAAAAGTTGAGGAAAGTATACAATTGTTTTCTTTGGACTTCTTGGCTCAGGGTCATTTTCTAGAATGACTTGATGTGAAAGAGCATGAACTATTCCGAGCAAAGCAGAAATGTTCACAGTTGGAGAGATTCTATACCTTTCCAAAGCAAGTCTTTTGGCTTCTATTTCCCTGCAACACCTCAAGCCACGGTGAAGCCTTGAAAGAAGATGCCCATTGAAAAGTGTTTCACAATTCTAGGACCTCAGCCTATGTTGCTCTGAAATACATTGGTTCTGTGCCTGTAAATTCCTGATTGGGCTCCCACTAATTTGCAAAATTAAATCCCATTCTCACTCTACTGCTCCTGTAAGCTGATTCTGTGAAGGCCAAGGCCACATTTCCTGGATACCCTTGTTTCTCCAGGATCTAACAAAGAGGCACATGTATAGAATGTAATCAGTCATTGTGGACTAAATAAATGTTGAATGTTATCTTAACATTGTTAAATGTCAACATCATAAAATGGTGAATGAATATCTTAATACCTCACTGTCTGACTCCCAGAGAGACTACATTCTACTCAGTATTTTCAGGTTTCTTCCGATTTGTTCCTTTTGCTTCAAAGGTTAAAATGAAGAGATCACCACTGTATATTCTGGTATGATGCTAATAACATTATAGAATATGTAGAATTACCAATATACAACTATATCATTTTATTTTCTTGTAATTTTCAAATATATTTTATTTTACAGTCATGCATTAGATTCATGCTACATAAAATTACTATGCCTTAAAAGGGAGAGTTACAGAGGCATATGGGAGAGAGTTCTTGCCTTCAGAGAAGCTTAGAATACAAGGTAGGATGTTGAGAGGTATACAAATAATATAAGGGACTAGGTACAAGTGGAAAGAATGGGGTGAGGATGCAGAGAAAATAGTGATTGCGGAAAGAATCATCCTCAGAGTTCCAAATGGGAGCATGGGTGTTGTGGTCTACCCGCATTTGTATTCCCTCCTTTTACTAGCAGGACTGTAAAATGCTCCACTCACTCTAGAAAACAGTTTGTTTCTTGAAACACTAAATATACACTTACCGTAAGACTCAGGAATTTGGGCTCCTGAATATTTACTCAAAATGAAACTAATGTTCCCACAAAAAAAGCTGTACACAATTTTCCATAGAAGCCTAATTTTAATAGCCTAAAACTAGAAACAACCAATATGCCCCTCAATGGTGAAACAAACTATGCTATGCCCATATTGGGGAACATTATGCAGCAATAAAAAGGAATAAGCTATTAATATACACAACCACTTGGGTGGATCTTAAGGTGAGCTGGGAGCAGGAGAGCAGGTGGACAGAAAGCACAACTTCTGAGTCTCAATGATGTGACTAATGGTCAAGAGTGTGCCTTGCCTCAGTTCAAGGTTGAAGGGTGTTAGAGTGATGTATACAATTTTCCAGATCTGACCTATTAATTTTTTTGAGCATGAGTATAATAAGGTACCATATTACCTATGCTTTTTCAGAGTCTATCATTAGCTGGTTTATGAGTTAAGGTTTATGGAAACTATATGATTTTACTGGATATAAATTAGATTGAAAAATGTGGCCTATAGAAATACACGTGTACCATTTTATTTTCTAGCTTTCGTGAGTGTTGTGCTGTTACAGAAGTTCACAAGTATTGCAGATGACAACTCCCCTCACCCATTTTTACTGTCTGTTAGTGAATAAAATTTGCCATGATTTAGTATTACCCTTCTGAAATAGAGCTGCAAAGGATTTTTTAACATCTTTTCCACTCAAACACGCATGGAAATTCTTAACAATCTAGCACCCATTTTTTAAGTTACCCTTTTTGATTGAAATAATTATCAATTAACAGACAGTTATAAGGTAAAACAGAGAGGTCCAATGTATCCTTCACCCAGTTTCCCCCAATAGTTACATTTTATCTAGTTATAGTACAATATCAAAACCAGGACTTTGATATTGGTACAATGTGCATTTATAGTACTGTCATTTGATCACAGGGGTTGTTTTGTGTAACCACCACTGTAATCAAAATACAGAACCATTCCTTCACCACAAAGAGCTCCTTTATGCTAATACCTTCTAGTCTACCCAAATCCCAGTCCTTTCCCACCATCCCCAACCCCTGATAACTACAAGTTTATTTTCCATACCTATAATTTCGTCATTTCAAAGTTTTATATAAACAAAAACATGGAGTATGAGAACTTATGAGACTGGCATTTTTCATTTAGCATAATGCCCTTAAGATCCACCCAAGTGGTTGTGTATATTAACAGCTTATTCCTTTTTATTGTTGCATAATGTTCCCCAATATCGGCATAGCATAGTTTGTTTCACCATTGAGGGGCATTTTGGTCGTTTCTAGTTTTAGGCTATTACCAATAAGGCTTCTGTGGACAATTGTGTACAGCATTTTTTGTGGGAACATTAGTTCCATTTTGGATAAATATTCAGGAGCACAAATTTCTGAGTCTTATGTTAAGTGTATATTTAGTGTTTTAAGAAACAAACTGCTTTCTAGAGTGACTGGAGCATTTTACAGTCCTGCTAGCAACAGGAGAGATCCAGCTTCCCCATTCCCTGCTAACATTTGGTATTGTTGCTACTGTTTACTTGACTTGTACTGGAGATGTATAATGATATTTCTTGGTGGCCTTTATTTGCATTTCTCTATTGGCTAGTGATATTGATTGTGTTTTCTTGCACTCAATTTTCCATCGGTGTATCATTCTCAGAAAAATATCTCTTCATATGTTTGTCATTTTCCAGTTGAATATATATATATATATTTACTGTTGAGCTTTGAGAATGAGTTCTGTATTCTAAATATGAATCCTTTGTTGAATATATGGTTTGCAATCGTTTCTCTCAATCTATAGTTTGTCTTTTCATTCTTTTGACAGTCTTTCATACAGCAAAGGTATTTAATTGTGATTAAGTCCAATTTACAGATTTTAAAAAATATCTAGTACTTTTAGAATCACGTTTAAGAACTTTTCATGAAGTTCCAGGTCCTGAAGGTTTTCTTCTAGGTTAACTCCTAAAAGTTTTAGATTTTTTATGTTTTACACTTAAATCTATGACCCCTCTTGAGTCAGTTTTTGTAAAAGGTATGAGATTTAGATTGAGGTTTGCATTTTTTGTCCAAAGATGTCCAATTATTATTCCAGAAAAATTTATGGAAAAGTTCATCCTTTTCCATTGAATTATCTTTGCATTTTTATAAAACATCAGCTAGCCTTCTTCACCTGTCCCAATTATTTATGCATTTATCATGCTACCAATATCACATGATCTCCACTACTGGACATGTATAATAAAACAGGACGGGGGGGGGGGGGCAAGTATTTTTTCCCCTTTTTTTCTTCTTTTCTTTTCTTTTCTTCTTTTCTGTTTTTTGAGAGAGGGTCTTATTCTGTCAGTCAGGCTGAAGTGAAGTGGCCTGATCTTGGCTCACTGCAACCTCTGCCTCCTGGGTTCAAGCGATTCTTGTGCCTCAGCCTCCCCGGTAGTTAGGATTACAGGTGTGCACCACGATGCCCAGCTAATTTTTTTGTACTTTTAGTAGAGACAGGATTTCACCATGTTGCCCAGGCTCATCTTGAACTCCTGAGCTCAGGCAGTCCGCCTACCTCAGCCTCCCAAAGTATGAGGATTACAGGCATGAGCCACTGTGTCCAGCCTATTTAGCAATTTTAGTTCCTTGGCTTTCCCATAAAAATTTAGAATAATCTTATCTATAGCTATTTTACAAGCTCATTGAGATTTTGATAGAAATTGTATTAAACGTTTGTATTAGTTTGGGTGAAAATCCACATCTTTACTATATTAAGTTCCAAGTCATGAATATAGTATATCTCTTCATTTATTTAGAGATATTTGATATCTTTAGTCAGACTTTTGTGGGTTTTCAAAATACAAATCCTATACACATTTAGTTGAATTTACACATAAATAGTTTTCTCTTTTTTTTTTTTTTTTGGAGTGATTGCAAATAGTATTGTATTTTTAATTTTGTTTCTACCTGTTTATTGCTATTGTATAGCAATATAATTGATTTTTGTATGTTTATCTTGCATTCTCTGGCCTTGCCAAATTTACTCATTAGTTCTAGGAGTGTTTTCAAACCATTCTTGAGATTTCCTATGTTGACAATCATTTCATCTGCAAATAGGGACAGTTTTAGCTCTCCCATTCTGATTTATATGGCTTTTCTTCATTTTCTTGCCCTATTACACTGACTAAAACTGTTGGAGATGAAGAAAGATTCTGGGTGGTTATGGCCATCTTCATGAAACAAAAGAGAGTTTAACTTGGCAAGAGCAAAATGTACAGTCAGATATTAAATTATTGTATGAAAACTCGATACAAGGCAAAGAAGGGACTCGTGAGATGGTTTATCATTACAATGAGAAGAACCCCAAATAGGAACCCAGAGTAAGTGTTAAGCTCTTACATAAGAAGAGATTAAGAAAGTAATAAGAAACATTGAATAGGAAAACTACAAAGTTTTTCATAATTTCCTTTATTATTAATTTTTATTTTTATTGCAATATTTTTTGGGCTACAGGTGGTTTTTGGTTACATGGATACATTCTTTAGTGGCAATTTCGAAGATTTTAGTGCACCTGTCACTTGAGCAGTGTATACTGTACCCAATATATAGTCTTTTATCCCTCACTTCCCTCTCAACCTTCCCCGCTAAGTCCCCAGAGTCCATTATATCATTCTTATGCCTTTGCATCCTCATAGCTCAGCTCCCACTTATAAGTGAGAACATATGACATTTGGTTTACTATTCCTGCAAAAGACATTATTTTTTTTTATATAGATAAGTAGTATTCCATGGTGTATGTACACCATATTTTCTTTATTTACTTGTTGGTTGATGGGCATTTAGGTTGGTTCCATATTTTTGCAGTTGTGAAGTGTGTTGCTATATGTGCATATGTCTTTTTCCTATAATGATTTATTTTCCTTTGGGTACATATCCAGTAGTGGGATCACTGGATTGAAGGTAGTCCCACTTGTAGTTCTTTTGATAATCTCCATACTGTTTTCCCATAATTTCTTTTTCTTAATTTTTCCCAAAATTGGAAGGTGTCACCCATATTTTACATTTTGAAATTTATTAGAATTTTGTTCTCATTCTCGAGTCTAGAATCTAAAATCTAAAAAATGTTAAGTAGCAGAAAGCTTTCTTTTTTGAGACTGGTTTTCAAGATTTTTTTGTGTGTGATTGTGTGTGCAAAAACAGGTATGCTTTTTTATTTAAAATTATTAGTTTTACCTTTTCACTTTTTACCTTCTCATCTTTGTTAAATAATATTAATAAATCTTTACTTTCTTACAAATTCTCCTGGCCCAGAGCTTCAAAACTTTCCTTTGTGGAGAAATCTATGAGAGGATGTTTGAAGGAGATTCTTAAGATCAAATAAAGGATAAGTGGTCAAGGAAAATATTTCATAACTTATAAAGGTTGACAACTTTTAGTAACCTTCCTTTCTACTTCTTATAAAATAATAGTTGGTAAAAGGAAGCTGAAAATAACTGCTAATCTTAGCGTATTTATTAAAGAGTTATGCCAGATGGAAATTTTGTTAGATGTTAGAAAAATACAAGCAAACAACAGACAAGCTGAAAAATGGGGCTGCAGTGGGTAGCTGAAGCATCTTTCAGTTAAATCATGTCCTTCACATACAGTCTTGTATCATTTCTTATGGGATTTTGTTGTCATGACAACAAATTTTACAAGCGCATCTTCAGCTTTCATAGTTAGAATTACACAAAAAGAGTTGGATACAATGAACACAGGTGAGCTTTGGTTATTACAGTTGGACAAAAGCCCCTTGCTTTATCACAGTTACATCCGTGAAAAAATTAAAAACGTGACACTTCTTTGCAACAGAAAGTCTTTTCTATAAAGTTTTCCTTTTTTTTTTCTGAGAAAAAAAGGTAAAAGGTTCCAAATATTTCTCAGCTTAAATACTATTCTATTAAAAGGCAATTTGTAATGAATAAGCCATGATAGCCCCTAATACATGAAAGGACTTTGAAATTATGTTGTTTCTTATAGAGAGGAATTTTGATGAAGTACTAGTAAACCAAATGTAGTGGAAAAGACAGGCTGAACATGAAAATACTGTTGAGAACATGATGGTAATCTGTATTGGACATATTTTTATTATCTTACTTGAAAGTCTCGTTAATGTAACAACAAAACTCTGGTTGTCCTGTTTCTCATTGCAAATAGCTTCATGACAAATGAAAACTCTTTTGTGTTAATTTCAATTGCACACAACTGCAGTACAATTTTATAGCTATGCATTTACAGATAATTATCTCAAAATAAGCAACACATGCCTGTAATCCCAGCACTTTGGGAGGCTGAGACTGGCTGAGGTCAGGAGCTCGAGAACGGCCAACATGGCAAAACCCCATCTCTATGAAAAATAAAAAAATTAGCCAGTCGTGGTGGTGCACGCCCATAGTCCCAGCTACTTGGTAGGAAGTTCCTTACATTTATCGAAAAGATTTTAAATTGCTTAGTGATTCTTTATATTTTAATCTGATTAACCCACTCTAAAAGCTCTAAGTTTAAAGCTATGCACAGACACACATATATACGTTTCAGTAATCCTACTCATTTCAGAAATGTTCTATCAGAATTATAGATTATTGTAAAAGTCACGTTCTTTTATTTTTAAATTACTATCATAATGGCAATTAACTGCTAAACACAACGTCTAAGTAGATAACCCACCAGACTCCATTTTAAACATGTGGCTTTATACTTCTTATTATTTACTTACAAATAGTTCAGGGCTGAATTACAGAGTTATAAATTTGGAATTATTCTAAAGGACAAGAGAAGTGTTTTGGCCTTTTCTTTGTAGGTATGACTGATGGTAATTATCATCTCTGTGTGAGGCTGTGGCTCAGAAGACAGGCCTCACCACACTGCACCCACATGACATCGATTTTTGATTTGTGGCTAAAACCATTGTCCGCTATAATGGTTGCACTGGATAAATTGCATACACACTTTTGTGGTTGGGAATTACTTAGACCTCTTATTCAGAATCTGTACTTTCATCATTTATGTTGAAGCGGGCAGGTTGCAGCAAAAACAGTCTGTTGCTAAGTATTTCTCCCTCACATCTTAATGAGCAACCAGGCCATTAGAAAGTCTGAAGACAGGCCAGGCACGGTGGCTCACGCCTGTAATCCCAGCACTTTGGGAGGCTGAGGCGGGCGGATCACCAGGTCAGGACATGGAGACCACTCTGGCTAACGTGGTGAAACCCCGTCTCTACTAAAAATACAAAAAATCAGCCGAGCGCGGTGGCTCACGCCTGTAATCCCAGCACTTTGGAAGGCCGAGGTGGGCGGATCACGAGGTCAGGAGATAGAGAGCATCCTGGCTAACACAGTGAAACCCCGTCTCTACTAAAAATACAAAAAATTAGCCGGGTGAGGTGGCGGGCGCCTGTACTCCAAGCTGCTCCGGAGGCTGAGGCAGAAAAAGAGCGTGAACCCGGTAGGCGGAGCTTGCAGTGAGCCGAGATCACGCCACTGCACTCCAGCCCGAGAGACGGCGAGACTCAGTATCAAAAAAAAAAAAAAAAAAAAAAAAAAATAAAATCTGAAGACACAGGATTTATTGATAGCACAACTGTTTAGCATCAGCATTCTTACAGCTGTATTCAATGCCGAAAGTAAAGCCATACTCCACCTTCTGTCTCTTCAGATGGCTACCTGCTCAGCCTCGTGACCAGATTGGAGCCCAGAAAAAAACAAACAACAACAACAACAAAAAACTCTTAAATAATCAGAGTATGACGTTGGTTCTCCCAGAAGCTCCTCCTCTACATATTCCCTTTTTCCTTCTATTCTCTAGCCAAAGGTTTAGTGTTATCATTTTGTTTAATATAGTTGCAGCCTCAGCCTCCATTTTTAGCTGATGTAAGTTATTTGAAATGTAATAGTACCCATCGCCTATGGCCTGGTTAAAACTTGCTCTCCCTGTGTTTGTGGTGGTTCGTGATACAGCTTGCTTATTTCTCATCTCACTGATCCCAAACTTGACACATTACAGCTGCTGGCCACAATAAACCTAGTGGTCAACACTTGAGTCCTATAATTACGTTGCCCTGCTTGTCACACAGGTGTTTTCTCTAAACTATCCAATCCACACCGCCCCACGGGAAACCCTAAAGAATAATGCCCATGGAGCTTAATAAATAAGGCCCACAGGTCCTGCCTTTTTCACTTATTTCCCCCACTCACTGCTTGAGCTCTCTGCTGCTTGCCGGCTTCCTGTCAGCCTCCCGTCAGCACCACTCATCGCTCTGAGATCTGTAAGTAGCACATTTCTTCTGTTTCATGATTTTCTTTTTGTCGTGTCATTGTCTTACCTGATTTACACACCTGAACCTAACTTTTCTCTGGTCAAGGCTTTCCTAGAGAGAGGCTAGCTTTAGTTATGTGCACTTTTTTTTTTTTTGAGACGGAGTCTCGCTCTGTCACCCAGGCTGGAGTGCAGTGGCATGATCTCAGCTCACTGCAACCCCCGCCTCACAGGTTCAAGCAATTCTCCTGCCTTGGCCCGTGGAGTAGCTGGCACTACTGGCGCACACCACCATGCCTGGCTAGTTTTTGTACTTTTAGTACAGATGAGAGTTCACTATGTTGGTCAGGCTGGTCTCGAACTCCTCACCTCAAGTGATCTGCCCGCCTCGGCCTCCCAAAGTGTTAAGATTACAGGCGTGAGCCACCGTGCCTGGCCTACTTATGTCTACTCTTGATACAGAGGCCTCAAGACCAACTTAGAAACTGTAACAAAACTCATAACACTTAATTCCCTTGTATAAATTCATGTCAATATACAGAGGTATATGCCTTGATAACCGAACATTTTTCCTATTCTTCTGAAAACCAAACAAAGCAAAAACTGTTTGAGTGGGATATAGTTTTCCATAGCTATGTTTGTTGTCGTGTCTTGATAACATATGAGTTGTTATATTTCTTTTCAAGTTGAAAGATCTAAGTTAAATTTGCCAAATCTCTATATATTAGTATGTAGTCATCTAAGTATCTTCTGGCCCCTCTCCCAGCTGTTTTATCCTGTGAATTTCTAGTCAGTTTCTTTATTGTTATACTTTTCATATTGTACCTAATGTGCTTCAAAGTAGTCATCTTAAAATGTGTGACTCCTACTGTTGTTCCTCTTTCTTCATTTTCACTTAGAACCCATCTACATTGGGTCATCAAAGTATGTAGAAATGCTTCTTTTCCAGGACTTTCTTGATTTCTCTACAGAACTTTACAATGGAAAACTTTCTTCTTTTTCCTGGCATTTTCATTCTTCTTTCCTCCTTAGTTGAACTTCTACAGTATTATGATGACTCCCTGATATCTAGGGCAAATCTTGGCTCTTAGATTTGGGAAGCTCTGGGAGACAGGTAGAGGTCCCCTTGTGTTCTGGTTTTAGTTCCCACACAAGGACCAACCTTTTTTCAACTCTCTAATTCCTTCACCTAAGTTCTGGGCTTGGTCTATTGCCTGTTTCTTCCTTGATCTTGGCATTCTCCTTCCAACATATATTCCTGCCCTCACACTCCAGGCTACTGCTATCTGCTCAAAGATTACCCAGTGTCCTGGTTCTGGAGTGCTTTGTGTCTGTGTGCGTGGAGGACATACTCGTTCTCCCTGATGTCAAGGCTGAGATTCCTTGCTTTACTTAGTCAATTGCCACATTCTGTAGATTGTTTCTTTACAGAATCGAAGTCAAAGCTGTCTTTAATTTGACCTGATGGCTGTTACCATTTCAGGCTCCCATCATCTCATCTATGATGTATTACAATAAAACTGGTGTTAGTAGCGCTGGCGTTCTCCCAGCCCACTTGAACTGAGTCCGTTCTTCTGCAAAAACTTCCATGATCCTCAATGAAAGAAGTAATCACTTCTCTTGTATTATCTACGTGCTTAGTGCTTCTGAGAGGAAGACTCACACTGTCTCAAATAACACTAGTGTTTAGACCTAGTGCTATTCTAAGCACTTCGTAAATATCAGCTCATTTAATTTTTACAACTCTATTTTCCTGGTTCTGCAGATGAGGAAACTTGGGCATAGAGATGTTTAGAAACTTGTCCAAGGTGGCCTAGCTAAAACAAGGGCAGAGTCATAATTTAACCCAACTGGTCTAACCAGCATCCACATGCAAACTCTCTAATTACTGTTATCATCTCTCCAAGGGTATTCAAGAATATTCAACAAGTTGTAAAGTGGTAAGAATAATCTGGGTTTACTTTAATTTTTTTCTATTTTTCATTTTGAATGCTAAATGTTATTTGGACAGTTTTTTTGTTTTGTTTTGCTTCAGTAGAGTTGAGGAATCCTTGACTCTTAGTGATATTTAGTGATTTTTGTATCTAATCTACACAAGTATTAAAATCTATTAGTTCAAGATATACTACCTTGAAATAATGAGTTTTCAAGGAGAACATTAAGTTAAGAATATTAGAGGCAGGTGTGAAATACCAGAGGGCCTCAAAAGTAAGCACTACTTTTTTTTTTTATTTTTTGTAGGAATTAAGAAAGCAGGTAAAAGCTGTCTGAGGTCAAAGATGAGAGGCAGTAGGAGAAATGAGAAGAGAAACAAAATGAAGGATTATTACAGCTTGCTCAGAAGAAAGTAATGATGGTAAACTACAGACTCTACATGTGTCCTTTTGACATGTGGATGCCACTATTGGACACTAGAATTCCATAAGGATCATATGTAATTTAGTAGGATACATCTCCTATTGAGTTGGCTTAATGTCAAGACATGGGAAGAAATAAAAAATATGCACAGGGAAAAACATTAATAAAAATAGTTCAGTTTTGCTTTCGTAACATTCATTCATGTGATGATTGAATGTGACATGGTTGAAATCTGAACCAAGTTTCAGTTATTTATCCAAATTTGGTGTAAAGGCCAATTAATATGTGAAACTTTTCATTGTCACAAAGAGAAACATTCTAAAAATAGCAGTGATTTAAAAATGTGCTATGCTCTCAGGGGAGAGTCATTCTCCTTGCTCTGTTAATATCTGTAAATATGATCTCCATGGCATATAAACCAGCAGGATTAGCTATTTCACCTTCGATTTACTTCTTTACCTCCTATTGATTTGTTTGATTAGTTAAAAATGAGGGTTAAGGATGGTGTGTCTTACAAAGATTAGGTCAATAATCAGAACTTGAAACACTTCCTGAATTTTGGATGAGACATGAGAAGTCATTTTTAAGAAGCCCTTTACCATCTCTCTGCTTCTTGTACTCATTTGGAAAAGCATAGATTCTAGCAGAGTGGATGAAAGAAGGGGACAAAATCAATTAAAGTTTTGTTTTACTCAACTATGGCCATATTGAGCTTCATATTTTCCAAAGGTATCACATACCTCTGTACACAAATATGCTAAGACAATTTAAATGAAATGCTTCTGTGTTATCCTGGTAGCCATGCCTGTCCATGAGACAATCAACAGTGGCTATATTTACAGATTACGTATCATTAAGTAAAGCAAAACAAAAACTCCTGAATTATTTGCTCTATTTAGATGTCCTTTTTGTAGCAGGCATGCCTGGCATTTTTATATCCCCATTCAAGGTGACATATATAATTAAAACTCACTTGTAACTGCAAGATTGTTTAGATTTTAGACCAAAAAAAGTTTGAATTTATCACTGAATTAGGATAGGAATTACCAACTAATAGTGTTAAAATGTAAAACCACTTTTGGTTGGTTTTATTGTTTTTCAATTCTGTAGAGTCAAAGCTCCTTTTTTCTCTTATTGCTGTACCAGGACAGACCTCTCCCGCCAGGGGCCTTGATACCACGCTGCTTGTAGAAGATTCTCAGTACCTCAAGTTAGCATCTTCTGCACCCTTCTGTGTAACTATAAGTATTTTAGGTCAAATGAGTAGGTTTTGGTGCACAGCAGCCAGTGGTCCTTCCTCCCTCCACCTCCATATCTCCTTCAAATGGCAATATAAATGATCTTCATGGGATCAGAATTTTTCCCATAAACGTTTCTTTCTGAAACTATCTGTGGAAACTAGAGTTCTGTCTGACCCAATAGCCAGCCTAAGGATAATCCTGGTCATGATGTGATTTATCCCCAGGTTTCCTCTGGAAATCGGCTTAGCTTGATTCTGTACTACACACCCAGTTTCAGAACTGAGAAACCCAGAAATTTCTCTCTGCCCATAGCTCGGCTAAAGGAGAGGTTTGCCTGGTTCAGATAGACTGCATTAAAATTATGCATAAATGAAAGTCTAATAATCTAATACTCATTCTGAAGCTGGTACTTCCTCTGAAGGGGAACAGAAAATGCAATACATAAAGAAAGGAAAATGCATGACCGTCATGTTAATAGCTTTCTTGCTGGTTAGGACACAGTGAGCAAATAAAAATAAGGGTAAGAATTTAACAAGACTGAGGATATTAAAATGAATCATTACCAAGAAGGGACCTAAGCCAAATACTGCTGTAGATTCCTTTTGTGAACTTTATCACGTCTTTGCAATGACAGTTTTTATTTGCTGAGTCTTGAAATTATTATTGTTAAGCAAGGGATCTAATAAGTCAAAAAGCCAGAAAGCTGCCATTCCTGTGTATTTTCAAACATTTCCTTGCTGGCTATAAATAATGAGGTAACTGTATGAGAGTCCTCTTGGACTTCTTTCAAAAGACACACTTAGAGTGTGAGTGTGGGGGTGGTGGTGGTGGCAGGATATACATCTGTGGGCTCCTCATTTTTGAAACTCCATTGTGTGAATTCCAGCAGTATTAGAACACCAAAGCCAAGTTTAATCAATATAACTATTTATAGACATGCTTGCGGCAAGAAACTGGAAAAGCACGGCTTAATGTGGAATAACAGATCTTCATATCAGAAGAGAAAAATAATACTTCATAAAGTCTATGGACTTATTTTACTCCAGTGTAAGTAGTTTAGGACAAAGCAATAGTTCTTTAAACACAGGAACTTCAGTTAATGACTAAGAAAAGTTGAATCTTTGCACTCAGTTCCACTAAATATAATTAATGTGAAAATGTGGTCAACATTGCCTCTTTATGTATATAGAGCATATATAATATCTGTTAGATATGTCATATGAACAAATATTACATATATGGGTCATATGTATACAACTGGTAAATTACTTTATCATTAACTTTGGGTTTCATGCCTTATGTATAATTTATGTCTATTCATGTACAGTTTCTTTTTCAAGCCTCACAACTTGTCACCCCTTCTGGTTCCCTATCTTTCACCAGCTGCAGGAATTACTTGACCTCAGTGTACAGCCCTGATGGGACCAACTCTGACCTCCAGAAAGAAAGAATCTCCAGACAAATACTTTGTGGTCCAACAGCAAGTCACCCTGATTTGCCACTAACCTGGCTTTGAGCTTGAGTCCTGTTGACTGACTGGATAGTCATTTTACTCCTTGTGCCTAAATGTCAAGATCAGAGATGGGCTTAGGTCAGGCTCTAATGAGAATTATCCTTGACTCACCCAAAAGGCCCATATCTCGGGGCAGATAAAACCATTCCCAAACCCTTCCTCCTGTATGTTTCTCCTGCTTCTTCAATCCCTGCAATCTAGTTCTCAACTATGAGTTTGCTTTATTCCCCCCACTTTGTTCTGTCCTTTGAACTACTAGGCATCCAGATTGACCTTCCACAAAAGTAGCTGCTCATAAAATACTTGATCTCCTGGCTTCCAAAATTCTCGACCTTCTGTTCTGGTTGCCCTCTGGACTTGGTGTATCCTTTTTTTTTTTTTTTTTAACTAGCTTATTGCCCCAATCTTAAATACATGTTGTGAGGATTTTTCTGTCTTTACGTTGTGAGGGTTTACTGAGACTCTTTAGTACCCAAAGATTGAGAACTTCTGTTTACTCCCTGAATTTAGTCTTACCACTAAAAGCTCTGTGCCCGTTTAATCAACTTATTTCCTTCTAGCTCTATTATAGCCTGGCCCTTAGCTCTAAGTTCTTTACCCTGAAGTCTTCACTTTCCTAATGTCAATGTTTAATGTGCTTTGACTGGGGAAACTTCATCAAGCTATGTGACACAGGGGAAGTATTAGATTGGTGCAGAAGTAATTGCTGTTTTTGCCATTACTTTCAAATGGCGAAACCCACAATTATATCTGTACCAACCTAATAACATAAAGCTTGAATTTGGTGCCACAGAGACTTTTGTGACTGTTGGAATTTTTGTGTAGTTTTTCCTTCCAATTCAGTTGAAACTGAAGCTTTTGTGAGGGAGATTGTGCAATTTATAGCAATGTGCCTATCACAGAGCCTGGCACACCTCCTGTGTCACTCAGAATTTGGTCAGAGATATAAACCATCAGACATGTGATAGAATATGGGATTTCTTAGAGGAACTGGGCATGGTATAATTGTGAGGGCTGGTTAAGCAGTTTATGTGTGGCTGTTGCTTTTGCATCTGGTGGTAGGCCTGAGGTGAGCAGGGATTTGGGAAGGAAAGATAGGTGTGAACGGAGAGAGAACAAGGACAAACTAGAATCCTTAAGGATAAACTGGAAACTGAGTTGGTTTCACAGCTTTCAAGCCTCTAGTTTCAGCGAGGCCAATGACTTTCAGGAGAAGCTGACACTGTCTTTCAGTGTCTTAAAAATGCACCTGGCCCGGGAGTAGGAAAGCTGAAGGAAGATATAAGACAGAAGCCAACAAGGTGAGCCTGCATATCATATCCACAACACACACGAACTTCACTTCTGACACTACACTCTCCTGCCAAGGAAACAAGAATCCCAATTCGCTTCTGGAGTCCATTCTTTTCACAAATTTCTCTTGCAGTCAGCTCTAGCCAAAACCCATAGAGAGAAAAGAATTCTGAGAAAGTTGAAGCTTAGCTACACTGAAAATACAGAGACACCCTATACCATTCTTTCTCTCTACCTCTGGTTCAAGTCTATAGCTAAAAAGGAGTGTTAAAAGAAATACATAAATTCTCTAAGTCTGGTTTAAATGACCTAACTGAATTGGCAATCTCTGATTCAATCAACATCAGTTTATTCCATTTGTCAGGAAATTGAGCATCTGATCAAGTCTTTTAGTCTTTGCTCTTGAAGCTGGATCAAGATATTTCTCTTTGCACAGTGATTGTGTGTCTAGGATTTAACAGGACCTCTGAGGCTATGGCTATAGCAATTTTGTACTTCCTTCAGGCATGGTGGGAGGGATAATTGGTTTATGACACGTGGCCCTTTTAAGCTTCTTGGGTGGAGGTGAGGGGCATCATGCCACCCACCTTCATAAAGCTGTTCATTTAATTGTCTTACTCATCCAGGCCCACTGCTGATAATCCTGATATGAACACCAGACACTGCTCTTCTAAGGGCAAGGTTATTTTCATTTTAGAAAGATTTCCAAAGCTTTTTAAGCCTGTTAGAGCTCTGAAGTCTGGAAGACTGATGCGTTTTTCACCATACTAAATAATACATTCAAGTGTAAGTGGCTTTCAAAATGAGGAACTAAAGAAAAGGCCACAAGATGAAGCTGCTCTTGCTGTGTCTCCAAGGTGACTGGCACATAGCAATAGGCCTGCCCTGACAAGGCTGGCAACAGTGGCCTGGGTGAAAAGGGATCATGTAATCAGTACAGCTCCCTTCAAAGCTGTCGCTCACAGACTAGATCTGACTAAATTCCTCAAAATAGCCACTTCAGGTTTTGGGAGATACAATCTGTTTTTTTTTTTTTTTGGCAGAAAAGAACACAGCCCACTGCCTGTATCAACTTCCAAATTTAAAAATCGAAGATGATATATTAATTTTCTGAAAATGAATCCCTTAAGAACTTAGATTTGTCACATTTGCGAGTGTGTACAGGGAGACGAGTCTGAAATCTGAGAAACACGTCCTTGACCCACCTTAGGATAGGAGCAGCAGCAGGATAGGATTCAGTGTCAGCCACTTAACTGACTGGTATCTTTTTCTCTGAAAAATGTTAGCATTTCTTAATATTTGGAATGTCTACGGAATTGATATGTCAGCCAATATTCTGTTAAACTCAGAACATTAAATCTGAGTTATAAGTACCACAGAGAAGTGATTCCAATTGCTAATTTCATTCCTAATTTCTAAATTAACAGCTTCTAAATCTTCCAGCAACAAGTATATAATGTGTCAACAAGTCGATAAGTCTATAACGTGTCATCTAATCCTTGATAGAGATAAAAAGGATTTTGTCTTTAGGCTCTCATGAGAATAGTTTTTACTTTTAATCAATGATTAGATGATACATTATAGACTTGTTTTTACGGTCAGCCCCCCACATGTGTTGTGCATGTGTTGTACATCTGTGGATTCAACTAAATGCAGATCAAAAATATTTGGGGAGACAAGGAATGATTGCATTTGTCCTGAATGTATAGATTGTTTTCTTCCCTAAACAATACAATATTACAACCATGCAACATTTACATTGGGTTAGATATTATAAGTAGTCTGGAGATGATTTAAAGTATACAAGAGGAAGTGTGTAGGTTATATGCAAGTACTACTTTTTTGTATATGACTTGGGCATCTCTGAATTTAGATATTCTGGGGGGTCCTAGAACCAATCCCCTACAGGTGCCAAGGGATAGCTCAGTTAGCATTAAATGATGGTTAAACACAATCTGATTAAAACCTCTAGTATTATGTGAAGGGCAATGTAAGGACCCTGAAGTATGACAGTGGGGTCAGAGAAGGGATGGAATTGATCTTTTAACTTTGATGGGAGCAGTAGGGGCAGTGTGAGTCGGGAGGGACGGAGACAAAAGCCAATTTAGAGATTTCTAGCTTGGGCCATTGGGTAGATGGTAATGCAGTGAACTGAGAAAGAAAATGCAGGAAAAGGAGCAGGTGGCAGATGAGAGATCAGTTTGCAACTAATAGCTGGAACTAATGGCTGCATCACTGGTACCTCTGTGGAAATTCATGCTGGTTTTCCCATCAGTATCCATTCTCCTGAGCACCAAAAAAAAAAAAAAAAAAAACACACACTCACTTCTCCCCATCTGCATTTAGTGAAGGGGTAGAGCAGCTGCTTTCCATGTCCCTACAGTTGGAAAGCCCTGTGATGCTGTCAGCATTTCAGTGTGGTTGGTTGGCACTGGTTCAACTCGTGGGTGGATTTCCCTGTTGGTAATAATAGTGTGTTGGCTGTTTTCAGCGCTGGTGATATGTCCTCCACTTAGCATATGAAGCAAAATTGCTGAAATAGAGCACCTGAGAAAGCGTCTTAAAATCGTGTCCTTTGAAAATGTTAACTAATAAACTCTAGTTTGATGTTTTACTGGAGCCTGTGGGATTATGCATAATAAAACTAAAATGTGAGGTTGATGTGCTGGAAGAAACAATAAAATGTGCTTTTTATGCACTTTTAGAAAATGCATAATGTTCTAGGTCAGGCAGCACAGTAGCTGTCATAATGTGTTGGCATCTTGTCACTCTTTATCTTCTGCATAAGACTATGTTTGTTCAGACTGAATTGCATTAAGCTGTTCCTTATTAGAGTAAAACATACTCAGTTCCATAAATACTGAATTAAATTCACTTGGGTATTTTAATGGTGGTTTTTAATCCAGCCTCTTGCTTTTTATGCTCAATCTTAATAAACTCAGATGCATTAAGTGACAATTGAGAGGTTCTTTACATTCTTATGTAATCAGAGAACGAGGTTTCATGAATATTAACTTATTGTGTGGGTGTGTTATAATGTACATTTAAATTTTTTTCTTGACTACAAAGTATAACTTTTAATAGAGTGGTCCTGCCCTGGTGTAGTTACCTGTATTTTTCAGAATACCTACCCACATGTAGTATGCATTGGAATATCGGTCGTAGATGTTATCCTCTGCCCAAAGAAAGAGTGATAATGAAAATATGGCTCTCTAAAACATGAATTTGGAAAATTTAAATGGAGCTACATCTTTGAAAATATCTGAACATGTCATTTCTTAAAACCTTAAATCAGCTCCCCAGGTTTTGCCAAAGTTACTTTATTATAGATAAAAATTTGATTTATTTAATGTCTTTAGATAGGTACAATGAGCATTCCTTTCCTTCACCTCTGGATAGTCATGGAGTCATTTAATTCTTGCTTCAAGTGTTTTCTCTTACCCACCCATTCCTTTCGTCACCCTCACCCTAGTTACATCTTTATCACATCTTCCCTGGGAATTCTGACAAGTCTTTTTAGTAGGACTTGCTGCTATTAGTCTATCCATTCTTCATCGTACCAGATTAATCTTCTTTAAAATGGATTTCTTATTCTTTTCAGAAATGATCAATGGGTTCCTGTTTCTCACGTTATGGATGGGATATGAAATTGAATCCTGTACGATCCAAGGATTTTCATAACATAGAACTATATTAATTCAATATTTATATCAGTCATCCATTAGTCTTAAACTAGTATTTTTATTGTTCAACAAATTTTTCTTGCCCTATTGTATATTAGGGTTCGACAGAATAGGATGTGTGTGTATGTATATACGTATATGTATTTGGAAGTTTATTAAGTATTAACTTACACAATCTCAAGGCCCCACAAAAGGCCGTCTGTGAGCTGAGGAGCAAGGAGAGCCAGTCCGAGTCCCAAAACCGAAGAACGTGGAGTCCAGCGTTCATGGGGAAGAAGCACCGGCACAGGAGAAAGATGTAGGCTGGGAGGCCAGGCCAGTCTCTCCTTTTCACGTTTTTTCTACCTGCTTTATATTAGCTGGCAGGTGAGGAGATTATGCCCACCAGGTTAAGGGTGGATCTGCCTTTCCCAGCCCACTGACTCAAATGTTAATTTCTTTTGGTAACACCCTCACGGACACACCCAGGATCAATACTTTGTATCCTTCAATCCAGTTAAGTTGACACTCAGTATTAACCATCATACTATTGCTTCCCCTTCCTAATTGCCCTCCCAACTCCTCTATCCAAACTATATCCCCCCACTTCAATGTCCTGCTTCCAGGCTTATCCCCTCTTTGATATCCCCCTTGAATGTCCCCTGATTTAATTATCTCTACCACACTGTTTAGCAGCTAATAAGATGCTATTTGAATATGTAGTACTCTGAGGCGAAAATAAGCTTTCACTTTTTAAAAATATTTAATTGTGGGAAACATCCAAAAAAATACAAAAGTAGATAATTTAGTGTAATGAGCATCCATATATCCATCAGCCGGCTTCAACAATGAATTCATTAACTCAATGAATCTTGTTTGGTCTGTGCCTCACCTATTTTACCTCCCATAATCTTTTGGGGCAAATCTCAGGTATGTCATTTTATTTGTACATATAATATGAAATAAGATTTTTGACAGTACTGTGTACATGTTCTTAATTGCCCTAGGGACCTGAATCCATCCTGCAGTAGTCAGGAGGCACCTACCTAGTCTAAATATGTATCTCCATATTCATGACCATATCCATTACCACATATATATTTTTCATATCTATACAATGCTTACATCTGTATGCATGTATCTGTCTGCATCCATAACTATATCTCATCTCTATAGGTTTATGTCTATATACCAAGAGGTTTCTAACCAAAAGATATGTTAACAAACTAGACCGCTATTATGAAATGAGAAGACCTCATATTCTACTCTTCATCCAGTACAAGCATGATTCGATATTACTAATGACATACTTTCTACCAATTTGTCACTGATTACCTGTTACCCTTGGAGTGATTGCTCTACATGTCTCACTGGAGCCCACGTTAAAATGAATTCTGAGGTCTCTGGCCAGCCACTCTTTTTCATCTCTTTGTTTTCTGCAATTGTACTGTCTTTTCTAATTGGCCAGTAAGAGATGCTTCTTTGGGCTAGATGAGTAACATCCTGATTATACTAAAGCTGGCAACAGTTCTAGCAATTTTCTGAAGGCAGAAATACAGATGCAATGACACCACCATGAATGTCGCAGCTTGGGATTCCTGGGAACTCACTGATACATAGACTTTCTTTAGGGGAAAATTTTGAGTGGTGGTGTGTCACCAACTCCTCTGATAGCAAACATGCTTTAAACTTTAGCTCCACATTGGTGAGTACCAAACATGTTTGAAAGTATATTAGATGCTGGGTAGTTTGAGTCTTAAAGGTATTGTCCCTGCAATAGATGGCCTTATAGACACTGAAAAGAATGTGTTTAATACGGTATTGACCATGCCACTTTTCTTCCATTGCTCTCCACCCTTCCATTCTGTTACCGCTGTCCACAGATTCCTCCAATTTGACCATTCATCCTGTGTTTCCGCTGCAGGCTCCTCTGTCAGTTCTTCAAATGTCAATGTGCTTCAGGGCTCTATTTTGTCCTCTTCTCTTTTTATTGTGTATATTCTCCCAGAGATATCTCATGTCCTCTGCCCTGGTGATTAATAGTGATACTTCTAATTAAAATAGCTCCTGCATTCTGAGCTTGTATCTCTCAAAGTTTACAGGACGTTTCTTTTCTCTCCCAATGTTTTACTCCTCTCCCATTGGCACCCCATACCCCTGCCAAAGCCTGGCTGTTAGCCCAGCATCCTCCTCTACCACTCCCCTCATTCCCTATGTGCTGTTAGAAAGCCTTGCCAGACCTTTTTTTTTTTAATTTCCCAAATTCTTCTCCCATTTTCCATTAATAGTCAATTTCACTAACTTTGAATCTCTTCCTTGGAATATTCCCAAAAATCTATCAGATTGTCCTGCCTGTTCTTACCTCCTCCAATCCATTCTGTATAATCAGAAGAACCTTTACAAAATACTCCCTGAAACACAAAGCCTAAAAGTGAAATATATTACTTTGATTAAAAACCTTTAAGATTCTTTATTGCCTATATGCTAAACTCAAATTCTCTACAAGGAACAGGTTCTTCAAATCTTAACTTTCTCTCCTTCTCTAGTCTCATTTCCTTTCATGATTTCTCCTTTCCTCTCACCTGTGCTCTCCCTAACCCCGACAACATACACACATTCTCCCATTTCTACATCACAGTCAATTGCTTCTGTGTCTTATGCCTGGAAATCCATTCTCTTAGTTTCCCTGGAGAACCCTTCTTCCTTTTCTAGGACAGTTTATCTATTGTTTTTTACCTGAGGTCTGTCTTTTCTGCTTAGGCAGATTTGACTTCTCAACATTTTTATATTTTTACCACACTTTGTACATAATTTCATGAAGCAGCAGCCCTCAACCTTTTTGGCACCAGGGACTGGTTTTCTGGAAGACAATTTTTCCACGGTGGTAGTGTGTGGGGGGGAAGGTTTCAGGATGAAACTGCTCTACCCTCAGATCATTAGTCATCAGATTCTCATAAGGAGCATGCAATCTAGATCCCTTGCATGCCCAGTTCAAAATAGCGTTCATGCTCCTATGAGAATCTAATGTAGCCACTGCTCTGACAGGAGGTGGAGCTCAGGTGGTAATGCTTGCTTGCCTGCAGTTCACCTCTTGCTGTGCAGCCCAGTTCCTAACAGGCTGAGGACCAATACAGGTCTATGGCCCAGGAGTTGGGCATCCCTGTCGTAAAGCACCCAAGCCGCTGCATTGTATCGTGTGTTTGCATCTATGTCATCTTACACTATGGGTCCATTAAAGAGAATAGAGTTAAATTCACCTCTAATTTCCCAGTATCTAATGGAGTGTGTGGTCTATCAAATGCAAAATGTGTTTATTACAGATTGGATGAAAGAATAATGGGAAACTTTAATATTCAGCTACATAGTTGTATATTTATCAACTTTATATTTGTGGGTATAAATTCTGGCTCTCTACCACTTTACACTCCTTGAAATTAATATTGTACTTTACACTCCTTAAAACTAATATTGTGATAGGTATTTGGTAATTAATTTTACTCTTTTAGATGTGTTGTAGCCCATGTTAAAAACCGTTTTGAGTCAACGTTTTCTGAAGGAGCCATAATTCACGCTGCGTGTTCGGTCTTGCCACTAAACGTAGTGAACACTTCAGGATTTTTTGACTGTCCGGCCTCTGAACCTTCTGAAGTTTCCACTGTGTACCTTAATGGGAGACAGAGCTTGCATCCTTCTGGAGATCCCGAAAGCCCAGTTCATTTAGATTCAGTCTCATGCTTGCCATCATCTAGCCCGGAGACTTAAGATGTAGGCTTAGCTAACCAGATCAAGATTGTACTGGCATTTGAACTTTGAAGTAGTGACAGACAGTGAAATGCATTCATTTGTACAGAAACCATACCAGAAGTTTGTACAGAAGTTTCCCAGGGTGGATGATGGCAGCCAGGTTTGTGTCCTCTCCAGTGGCAGAGGAAGCAGTATTCTCCCTTAATTTCCTTTAGTCCTGGCACCTACCTATATTTCCTAGTTCTTACTCATTTTCTTTTTATTTATTTATTTATTTTTAATTTTTTTTTTTGAGATGGAGTCTCGTTCTGTCGCCCAGGCTGGGGTGCAGTGGCCGGATCTCAGCTCACTGCAAGCTCCGCCTCCCAGGTTCACGCCTTTCTCCTGCCTCAGCCTCTCGAGTAGCTGGGGCTACAGATGCCCGCCACCTCGCCTGGCTAGTTTTTTATATTTTTTTGTAGAAATGGGGTTTCACCGTGTTAGCCAGAATGGTCTCGATCTCCTGACCTCGTGATCCGCCCGTCTCGGCCTCCCAAACTGCTGGGATTACAGGCTTGAGCCACCGCGCCTGGCGGTAATTCTTCCTCATTTTCTAAGCCTCATTCTCAAACCTTCCAAGGAATTTCCTGAGTTACTCCAATCTTTTTGATAAAATCATTTCACTTCAATTGGCCAGAGTCAGTTTGTTTCTTTCAGCTAGCGAAAGTGACTATAATATTGATGAGCTGAGCATGGTAGCTCATGCCTGTAATCCCAGCATTTTGGGAGGCTAAGGTGCGCTGATCACTTGAGACCAGGAGTTCGAGACTAGCCTGGTCAACATAGCAAAACCCCATGTGTACTAAAAATACAAAAATTAGCTGGGCATGGTGGGGCATGTCTATAATCCTGGCTACTTGGGAGACTGAAGCATGAGAATAGCTTGAACCCAGCATAAGGAGGCTGCAGTGAGCTGAGATTGCACCATTGTAGTTGAGCCTGGGCAAAAAAGTGAGACTCTGTCTCAAAAAAAATATTGATGAAGTTTACTTACACCAGGTTGTTTAAGTGGAAGACTGTGCTAGTATGCATCTAGCTGAAAAATGGATGCATTTAATTCACTAAATGCATTGGGCATAGCTATCTCAAGTAATGAACATAGAAGCAAAGTGTTCTTCTAACACACCACCAGGGAGCAGACTCTGTGGGTAAATGACATAAGTAATTTATGGACAATAACCATTGCTTTGCCTTCAGATATTTCTTTATCTCTTTTGCAAGCCTTTCCCCAGGTGCCATCTGAAAGGGAAATAGTAGGCAGCTAATGAAGGTGTTCTCAGCGGTATTATTTGCTGCCTCAAGAAAAAGGAATGGAGCAATTGTCTGCAATCATAACCAGATGTTTCAAAGCTCTATAAGCCTTAATGGCTGTTGTTTCAATACAGCTTTTTAGGAGGGAAAAAAAAATCAATAACACTAAAATAAATTATCTATGGGAAGCATTTACTGGCCATTTTTCATGAGAAAATTACTGTGCAGAGACTTAATTGTGCTTTCTGGATATGGTTTAAAAGTCAAAAAGCTAACGAATTATGTTTGTACTTGCATGTTTGGCTCTTGTGAGTTTATGAATTATCACTGGGACATCTGTAGAGCCTTTACCACTGAAAACTATGTGCGATGTTGAACTTTAAGCAACTGAAAATACGAAAGAAAAATGCCATGCTCCTCAGCTGAGAACTACATGGAACGGATATGGGGACTTAGGACTTAAATATATCAAAACTATAGATTCTTCTCTTGAATTGGACCTTTGGGGGCAAGAAGAATAGTGAGCAATCCATGCATTAAGCTATCCAGACATTTTTCTGCTACTCAGACATCAGATTCATGGGCACTCTGCCCTGTAAATTAACTAGTAGATGCTGGGATCTGAGTTATGTTTTGAAAGCAAAACCTTACAGTCTCTACCACTGTTTCCAAAGGGTGGCCCTTGGACCACAGAATCACTTGGGGTGCTTATTCGAAGTTCAGATTCCTTGGCCCCACCCCGAGCACTTGAATTAGAATCTCTGTGGGTGTATCCTGCACAGATATGTTTCCTGAGTGACTGATACACACTCATAGTATCGATTATTGATAATGTCTCTCTTTTTAAACATTCTTCTTAGGGCCAGATTTAATTATAATCAAAACATGAGAATCATATTTATATGCACAACCTTCTCTTTCTCTCCCATCCCTCCCCCTCCTATCCTCTGCTTTTCCCAATTCATTGGACAGTATCTCCTCACCACACCCCTATCCTTTTCCATATGATCTATTATCTAGTACCTTGTTTTCTACTGTTCTCCCCTAACACCTGTTCTCTGTGACTGCAGACACTCAGAATTTGGCTGTTATGTTCCTTGAACCCTCAAACTCCATTGTTTTGTTAAAACAACTGTCCTGGTTTTTTTTTGTTTGTGGTGGTGGTGATTTTTTTTTTTTTTTTTTTTTTTGAGACAGAGTCTTGTTCTGTCACCCAAACTGAAGTGCAGTGGCGTGATCTCTGCCCACTGCAAGCTCTGCCTCCCAGGTTCAAACAATTCTCCTGCCTCATCCTCCTGAGCAGCTGGGACTACAGGCATGCATCACCATGCCCAGTTATTTTTGTATTTTTAGTAGAGAAAGGGTTTCACCATGTCGGCCAGGCTGGTGTTGAACTCCTGACCTCGTGATCCACCTACCTCAGCCTCCCAAAGTGCTGGAATATAGGCATGAGCAACCACGCCTGTCCTGTCCTGGATTTTATCCCCACAGCGAGGTCATCTAAAGCAATAACACACTATTAACAAGTTACTCTGTAACTCACGAGAGGGCTGGAGAAAATTAAGAAGAATCCTTTATTCCTGAGTGATCCTCAGGTATATAACAGAATCTCCCCTCTGTAAAGCACCAGGTTGGCCACCTCTTCCAAAGGAGTCAATTAAGTACGATTTTTTTTTTTTTTTTTTTTAGCTAGTATGCTTTTAATAAATATTTGTTAAAAGAATGGCGGGAATTTCAGCCCAAGTTGCAGAGAATAATAGCACAAAGCCTAGGTCTGTGAGAGAAATAAGGCTTCCAGTTCAGGAATGGGGAATGAGGAAAGGCTTTTGAGTGGCAGGAAAATAATTTAAGAGAAGTGAAGTCAGAATATGCTGAATGCTCCAAAAAAGTCATTAAGACATTGAAGGGATATCTAGTGCCCAAGTGAGAGAGTAGAAGGTGGGGAGGGGTGTGTGTGTGTTGCGGGAGGGCTGGGGGTGCAGCAGGGCAGAATGGTAGGAGTTCAACAGACAAGCCTGAAGGGATTCTAGATAAAGGAAACAGCATGAGGCATGAGCAAAAACAGAAATGGGCAGAGCCTGAACTTGCACATGTAGCAGTCTAAACTGGAGACAGGCAGGAGGGGGCTGATATTAGAAGCACTGAGGAAGCAAAATCTAGAGGGAATTGACTACAGCTGTATGTGGGTGTGTGGCAGAGAGGAGGCTGGCTTTGCTTTCAAGTCCAGCTGACACTAAATACATTTGGAGTTTGTGATAATAGCCGCCACTTTCTATAAGTATTAAAACTGTTTTCTCTGGAAGTCTCACCCATGTAGAGTTGGGCTCTCTTGTAGCTCTCATGCACTAGTGAAAATGCAGCTCCTATTTCCATCTTTGGGTTATTTGCTGAAAGCACCCATGTGATGATTGTCTTATTACTGGAATTGCCCAAATGAAATTTTCAGGAACGGAGAAAGCGTATTTGAAAATTTTAGTCTGCTTTTCTTTTGAAATGTGAAGCATGATTTTCTTGGGTGAGACTAGAAATCAAAGGCCCTTTAATTTGATTTCTTTCCATCAGAAATAAGGAGCATCATGATGTTTTAGCGAAGGATAAAACATTATCGTTAGGCAAGAAACTATAGGAAAAAAGGAAGATAAACATTATAGTTATGTTACAGGTAAAGAAACAAGGTAAACCACATTAGGGAGGATCCCTTATCCAGATGGCATTTAGTGTTAAGTGTTAGTCTGTTAATCCAATAATAAGATTTAGGAAGAAGAGTGTAACATCTTTCATTTAAATAGTAATCTTTCTCCCTGTGAGTTCATTTGACATTACATATATTTTTTGAAATTTGTATTTAAATCTACCTACAAATACTTGACTTTTAACATGCTCTTTTGATCCCTGAGAAATTTTTTTTATATTGTTTCAATGACATTTCTTCCAGGATTCAATTCCTTTTCTTGAAGAGTTTGAAATGAACCAATTACACATGGGTATTCTAGCGAAGAGTGATAGGAATCTTTCATATCAGTCAACTGGCCTCCTTCCTTTCAATTTAAAGATACTTCTGTTACCTTTTTTGGCAGCTTGTCTCCTTATTCCTTCAGCTTGCATAAATAAGTAAATTTTGCTCTAGGAGAAAAATTGAGAAGAGACTACTATTGAATTTGAGAAGAGATTATTACTGGCGTCTGCCTGTTTTAGGTCCTAAATTTCATATGAAACAAGAACTTTGATTGTTTCACCCTGAGTAAGTTCACAAGCATGTCTCATGAACTCACTAAGAACACATACTAGAAACAAGACAGCAAATAATCCACACAGAATGCAGACAGTTGATCTCCAAAGCTTCCAACTGGCACAAAAGTAAACTAAAAATATTAGTAATATTTCTAATTCTGAGGATAATTAAAATGCATTCTTTACCCCACAGGGTAAAGAGAACTACCTAAGTTTAAACTATAAATGTCACTGTTTAATTATTATTTATTTATTTATTTTGAGATGGAGTCTTGCTCTGTCACCCAGGCTGGAATGCAGTGGCATGATCGCGGCTCACTGCAACCTCTGCCTCTTGGGTTCAAGCGATTCTCCTGCCCAAGCCTACTGAGTAGCTGGGACTACAGGTACCTGCCACCACACCTGGCTAAGTTTTGTCTTTTTGGTAGAGACGGGGTTTCATCATGTTGGCCAGGCTGGTCTCAAACTCCTGACCTTGTGATCGACCTGCCTTGGCCTCCCAAAGTGTTGGGATTACAGGCATGAGCCACCGCACCCAGCCTAGTTTAAAATTCTAAAACACATTAGAAGTTTCCATTTTTATGATTTTAAACTTACTTAATCTTCACAACACAAGCTAGCTAAGGCATGGCAGGTATTCCTTTTTTGATGTGTGTGAAAATTGACCTCGTAAATGGCCAGGGGTAGATCCAACAGCATGTAGGTGACAAAACCAGAACTCAAATCCTGATGGTCTTCTGACTTCAGTTGGGCATCGTGCCAAGAGTAAAGGATATAAATTGTCTCCCTATTTTTATACAGAAATTAAAAATAAGGCTGTCACTAAACAGGTACAAATTACTTCAGCAATACATTTTTAAAATATATTTTAACTTTTATAAAATACATACCATCTGAGAATATTTGACAAAGACGGTATATAGTACTTATGTACTACATGTTATTTTGAAATCTGTGTACATTGTGAGATGGCTAAATTGAGCTGATGTTCATTGCTTCAAATTTTTGTAGTGAGAACACAAAATCTACTCTCAGGTAAGAATATGATACATTGTAATTAACCATAGTCCCCATGCTATGGTTAATTCATCTCTTAGAACTCATTCTTCCTAACTGAAATTTTGTGTGGTTTGATGAACATCTCCCCAACACCCACTCCCACTCCAGCCTCGGGTAACCACTGTTCTCCTCTCTACTTCTGAATTCAATTACAGATTCCACGTGTGAGTGAGATCATGTATGTCTTTCTGTACCTGTTTTATTTCACTTAACATAATGCCTGCCGGGTTAACTCATGCTGTCTCAAATGACAGAATGTCTTTTTTTAGGCTACAAAAAGTTACATATAACTCTTTTAGGCCAGGTGACTGATATAAAGGATGCTATCACTCTTCACCAGAATACCCATGTGTGATTGGTTCATTCCAAACTCTTAGGCTCATATACATTTTCTTGATCCATTCACTTGCTGATGGACACTTAGGTTGACTCTATATCTTGCCTATTGTGAAGAATGCTTCAGTGAAATGGAGGGGCAGGTATCTCTTTGACGTACTGATTTCATTTCCTTTGGTTGTATACCCAGTGGTGGGATCGCTAGACCATATTGTAGTTCTATTTTTATTTTTTTGAGGGCCCTCTACAACAGTAGTAAAGGCCATTCTGATTAGGTCAACCTTGTACAAAGTTTCCCTTTTCTCCACATCCTCACCAGTACTTAGTATCTTTTGTCTTTTTGAGAAGAGTCATTCTAACAGGAATGAGGTGATAATCTCATTGTGGTTTTCATTTGCATTTTTCTGGGATTAGTGATAAGCATTTCTTCATATGCTTGTTGGACCTTTGTATGTCATCTTTTGAGAAATGTCTATTTTGATCCTTTGCCCATTTTAAAATTGAGTTGTTTCCTTACATTGAGTTTCTTATATATTTTGAATATTAACACCTTATCAAGTATATGATTTGCAAATATTTTCTCCCATTCTACAGGTTTTCTTTACTCTGATTCTTTCCTTGGCTATGCAGAGGCTTTTTAGTTTGTAGTCCCACCCATTTTTCTATTTTTGCTACCTGTGCTTTTGGGTTCACCTTGAATATATCATTGCCCAGACCAACGTCACCGAGACTTTCCAGTATGGTTACTTCTAGTAGTTTTATCGTTTTAGGTCTTGCTTATAAGTCTTTAATACATTTTGAGTTGACTTTTTACATGGTGTAAGATAAAAATCAATTTCATTCTTCTCTATATGGAAATCTAGTTGTCCCCACACCATTTAATGAGACTATTCTTTCTCCATGGTGTGTTCTTGGAAGCAGTTGCGTCAATTGACTGTAAATGTGTGGATTTATTTCTGAACTCTCTATTCTGTTCCATTGGTCAGTGTGCCTGTTTTTATGACAGTTACATGCTGTTTTCATTACCATAGTTTTGTAGTAAATTTTGAAGTCGGGTAGTGTGGATACCTCCACCTTTGTTCTTTTGCTCAAGATTGTTTTGGCTATTTGGGGTCTCTTATGGTCCATACAAAGTTTAGAATTTTTTTTTATTTCGGTGGAAAGCATCTTTGGCATTTTCATAGGGATTGCATTGGATCTGTAGATTTCTTTTGGGTAGGTATAGACATCATAATAGTATTCTTCCAATCCATGACCATGGAATGCATTTTCATTTATTTGTGTGTCATTCAATTTCTTTCATTAGTGTTTTATAGTTTTCAGTCTATAGATTTTTCACCTCCTTGGCTGAAATTGTCCCTAAGTATTTTATTTAATTTTGATAGCTATTGTAAATTTGTATTGTTTTATTGATTTGTCTTTTGGTTATTGTATAGAAATGATACTTTTTTTGTTTGCTGATTTTTGTATCCTGTAACTTTACTAAATTTGTTAGTTTTAATAGTTTCTGTGGAGTTCTTAGGGTTTTCTATTTACTGTCACCCAAAAACAGGAGCAATCTAATTTCTTCCTTTCCAATTTGGATGCCATTTTTTTCTTTCTCTTGCCTGATTTCTCTAGCTAGACCTTTCAGTACTATGTTGAATAGAGGTGGTGAGAGTATTGTCTTGTTATGGATCTTAGAGGAAAAACTTTCAACATTTCCCTGCTGAGGGTGACATTAGGTGTGGGTTTATTATATGTGACCTTCATTATGTTGAGGTACGTTTCTTCTATACCTAAGTTGTTGAGAGTTATAAAAGGATGCTGGGTGTTGTCAAATGCTTTTCCTGAATCTACTGAGATGATCATATTGTTTTTGTCCTTCATTGTGTTAGTGTGGTATATCACATGAATTTATTTATATTTATTTATGCTAAACTATCCTGGCATCCTAGGGATACATTCCATTTGTTCATAGTATAGGATCCTTTTAATGTTCTGTTGAATTCAATATTCCATGCACCTTCAGAGTTGGTATCATGTGGGTGGTGCCAAGGTTTACATCTTGTATTCTCTGGAGTTGTAGCTCAAGCTGTACTTGGGCCTTCTTGGGCCACAGCTGAGGCTGCCAAGGGGCACTGCACCAGAGTGTGGGGACAGAGATTTGATGTGAATATGTACAAATAGCTCTGAGAAGCCCTAGGCTTCTTCCTTGAAATAATTCTTCCCCCAGAGACCTGGTACTTCTGGGCCAGTGATGAGCATGGCAGCTTCAAGGATCTCTGAGATGCCTTTGGGGACATTCTTTCATTGTCTTAATGAGTACCACTGACTTCCTTCTGTCTATAGGAATCTATCAAAGGGTAACTTTAACACACCCTTGGTTTCCTTTCCTAAACACTTTTTGTTCTTGAAATGGCCAGGCTGAGAATTTTCTAAGTCTTTGGTTGGTTTCTCTTTTGATAATAAATTCCGTATTTCATTTGTTTGCATTTTATTATAAGCAGATAATAGAAACCATGCAGCACCCTTAACACCTTGCTTAAAGTTTTCTTATGCCAAATAACCTAGTTTATCACTCTTAAATTCCTCCTTTCCCAAAGCGGAAGGGACAGGGACACAATTCAGCCAAGCTATTTGCCACTTTTTGTAACAAGAGTGGACTTTCCTCCAGTTCCCAAGAAGAAAATCTTCATTTCCATCTGAAGACCTAATCCGAATGGCCTTTATTATCCATATTTTTACCAACATTCTGTTCAAGACCATTTAGATGTTCTCTAAGATTGAGACTCTCTCTGTAGCTCTTCTGTTCTTCTGAGGTCTGGCAAGAATCACCCTTAATTTTCTGTTCATAGCAATACAGAGGTTTTTCAGCATTCATTTCAGAATTATTCCAACCTCTACCCATGACCCAGTTTCAAAGATGTTCCCACATTTTCAGGTATTTGTTACAGCAACACCCAACTCCTAGTATCAGCTTCTTAGTCCATTTGCACTGCTGTAACAAAATATCAGAGACTAGATAATTTATAAAAAATAACCTTTTATTGTTACTGGTCTAGAGATGAAGTTCAAGATCAAGGAACTGATCAATTAAGTGTCTGGTAAGGACCTGGTCTTCAATTTTAACACAGTGCCTTATTGGTTGCATCCTCTGGAGGAAATTAACACTGTGTCTTCACATGGCCATAGGAATAGAAGGGCAATAAGGCAATTCCCTCAACCTGGAAAAAGCTTTCCAATGGAGCTTTTGAGAGCTAAAGCCAAAAGGATGGCTAGAAACTATGAATTAAAATATGACAGGATTTTATGAGAATGCTAGCAAAAGTCGGGAATATGGGACTTCATGAAGGCTTCATTCAGAAAAGTTTTATGATCAAAAATATCAAAGTACCTTGTCAATGTGAGAAAGTATATATATGTGCTGTACAAATAATATATGGCATGATGTTGGTATCAACTTGCAATTCTTAGATACTTCAGTGTGTTCAGTAGAAGTATGTCTCCAAGTCCCATCTGTCAACTTTTCTTTCACGGTCCTGATTCCCAATTTAGTGTCCCAAATTAAGCTTCACTGGAATGGTCAATTACTTGACAAGGGCTAGCACAGCTATTTCAAGAAAATTCTCAGTCTTCTTTTTTTTTTTTTTCTACAAGTTCACAGTTTTACATGCATCATCTGTTTCTTACTTTGTTTTAATTTGTTTTACAAAGTTCTAAGAAATATTACTTAAGGAGGACACATTACTTAACTTTTCATAATGTATTATCTTCAAAATGTCCACAGAGGTGTTTTGTTTTGTTTTGTTTTGTTTTTCCAGAACTGTCCTGCCTTTTGGTAAAAAGAGCCTCCCGACTCCCATCCTCCCCACCTTTCCACTCCATACTACAAAAGTCATGGCGACCTCCTATGCTATAGGCCAGAAATTTCTTCTGGCTGAGTCAGCCTGGGGCACACCACTTAATAGTTTGATTTTTGTATCATGACTGTGCTCCATATTCATCTTGAAGAGTATATTCCTATCATCTAGTGATTCACAATAGGATGTAAAGAAAGGTATTGTTCTTTTGAACAAGGCATTGTTCTGTCTAAAGAAAGGAAGAATAAAATTTTACACATTGTGGTGTAAATCCAAAAAGTATCTGAGACAGGTCTCAATCAATTTAGAAGTTTATTTTGCTGAGGTTAAGGACATAGCCATGACACGGCTTCAGGAGGTTCTGAGAACATGTGCCCAAAGCGGTGTGGCTATGGCTTGGTTTTACACACTGTAGGGAGACATAAGACATCAGTCAATATACACAATATAAATATTGATTTGGTCCAGAAAGGTGGAACAACTGGAAGCAGGGGACTTCTAGGTTATTGGGGGGATTCAAAGATTTTCTCATTGGCAGTTGGTTAAAAGAGTTTATCTGAAGACCTGGAATCCATAGAAAGGAGTATCTGGGTTAAGATAAGAAGTTATGGAGACCAAGGTTTTATTATGCAGATGAAGCCTCCAGGTAGCAGGCTTCAGAGAGAATAGATAGTAAATGTTTCTTATCAGACTTAAAAGATGCCAGACTCCTAATTAATTCTCTTTTGGATCAGGAAAAGACCTGGAAATGCAAGTGGGTTCTCTACAGAATGTAGATTTTCCCCACAAGAGACAGCTTTGCAGGGCCATTTNATAGCCATGACACGGCTTCAGGAGGTTCTGAGAACATGTGCCCAAAGCGGTGTGGCTATGGCTTGGTTTTACACACTGTAGGGAGACATAAGACATCAGTCAATATACACAATATAAATATTGATTTGGTCCAGAAAGGTGGAACAACTGGAAGCAGGGGGACTTCTAGGTTATTGGGGGGATTCAAAGATTTTCTCATTGGCAGTTGGTTAAAAGAGTTTATCTGAAGACCTGGAATCCATAGAAAGGAGTATCTGGGTTAAGATAAGAAGTTATGGAGACCAAGGTTTTATTATGCAGATGAAGCCTCCAGGTAGCAGGCTTCAGAGAGAATAGATAGTAAATGTTTCTTATCAGACTTAAAAAGATGCCAGACTCCTAATTAATTCTCTTTTGGATCAGGAAAAAGACCTGGAAATGCAAGTGGGTTCTCTACAGAATGTAGATTTTCCCCACAAGAGACAGCTTTGCAGGGCCATTTCAAAACATGTCAAAGAAATGTATTTTAGTGTTAAATACTTTGATTTCTTTCAGGGCCTGCTGTCTGTCATTTGTTATCTTACTGCCACAAAGAGTTTGCTTTGTCAGTCTTAAGGTCTCCATTTTAATGTTAAATGCTGGTGAGCTGTGGTTGAATTCCAAAGGGATGAGGGTTTAATGAGGCATGTGAATCTCCCTTTCTCATCATGGCCTAAATTAGTTTTTCAGGTATATTTAGGAATGCTCTTGTCCAAGAAGAGGGGTCCATTTAATTGGTTGGGGGTCTTGGAATTTTATTTTTGGTTTACAGTGGCATAGTGAGAAGATAACAACAAGGAAGAGGCTTCCCTCATGTAGTTGCCTATCCATTGTCTACTTTCCTCTTTGGAAAATCTGCCTGGTTTCTGGGACTATATTTCCTCATAGGGCTTTTAAGAAGAATGTGGTAGTCGTTGATCTCTCCTAGACATTTGGGTTGTTTTGTTTCCAGGAATAGAGCTGGTTTAAGTTCCTCACTTCCTTTGAGGAGGGAACCATGGGACTTGCTTTGGCTCATAACAAGGAGCAGAGGTGACCTGAATCACTTTCAAGAAGATACTTTCACAGTGAGTGTACCACTCAGCATGCTCCCTTTCCCCCTACTTTGCAATCACAGAAGCACAGAGATGGAGCTTCACTTGGCCTGGATACCTGAGTGAAGGTAATAGAGGGCAAGGTGCTCTCCTCAGGTGATCCATGAAAAATAACATGAGCAAGAAATACACCTGTGTTGTTTTAAGCCAATGATATTCTATGTGGTTTGTCATTACGACAATCCTGACAGAAGAATCAAATGGAATAAAATGTAAAATTACTTCAAAAACTTTAAACCCATATAAACCTAAGCTCTTATTTCCGTAAGAGATGTCTGTCCTTGTTCATAAGATGGTCTCTAAACTGGTCACATTGTAAGCATTTTTAAATAAGTTCAGGCTGGATATTTGTACCTTATCAAATGATGTGTTTTGTTAGGTTGGTGCAAAAGGAATGGTAAAAACCACAATTTTGCACCAACCTAAAAACGATTTCATTATTTTTAATGGCAAAAAACACAATTACTTTTGCACCAACCTAAATACATTGATACACAGGATTCTGGAAGCTGCCTGCATGGCTTCCTTTGAAAGTGGAAACATCTTATCACAAAGATGCCATTGTTGGACAGTATCTAGTTCTAGGATAAGGAATCCTCCTGCTTTTCCATGTCAGGGGTCCCTCAAAATGTAGCAAGAAGTTGCTGCCATCTTCACTGGCCATTCTGGAAACCTAAGACAATTTGGGCCTCATGTGTCTTTGTGTGCAGCTCGCTGCCTTCATGTTTTTGCTTGGTTACCCAATGAGAAAGTGGAGCCCTGATTAGGTTAGAACAGAGTTTAGAGTACAAAGCGGCTCCAGTGAATGGCAGAACTGCAGTTCTAAGTTATATTTTAAATCTCAGGTAAAAACGGTTTGGAGGCCTAAAATAGGCAAGGGTTGTAAAACGTAATATAATGATTGACTCTAATAGTTTCTTTTGCAACCTAAAATACATGTCAACACAATAAAAGATCATTAGATGTTTTTTCATTATGTGCTTCTAAAAGGCTAGTCTATTCCTCTTTTTCCTTCATTATAGTTCTCTCCGTGTATTTGAACTCCATTTTTCTGCTTCATTAACCTTCAAAGAAGTCATGTAACAAGTGCTTGGCTCATGTAATTTTAGGACCCTAAAAAGATGTCTTAAGTAATTAACAAGCACATAAAATGTGCATTATTAATACATTAAGCATTTTTAAAGGACTATTAGTAATTAACGCTGGTATCAGTTGTAACTCTTAGTATTTCTAAAATAATATGTTTATCTGACCTTAAGTCTCATCTAGTTGAAACAATCGTTTTGACTCAGTTTATAATGCTTTCTTATTATTTGATACTTTACGTTATGGTGCTTCTTGTAGTGTAAGCTGAGGTGGAACATAAACCAGAAGTGGGTTAACTTCTAAAAATGATCGCTGATATACTAATACGTAACTGTTTTAGTTCACCTGGGTAGAATAATGGAGTTAAAGCCTTCAAGTTCTAGGCAGAAGAGAAACCACTATTTTCCTTTCATTTTTTAAACTCTGCTTCATTTGCTTTCCCTCCGGGAAAAAAAAAAGGGGCGGGGGGGTGGTGCGCATTTGGTTCGATGGGGTTCTTTTCTCCCGGGAAGATTAGCATAGCACATATGATGCAGGGTGCCTGCCCTATTTCAGGGCTTTTTAAGGATAGTATTCTGATCTCTTAGGCTTAACAAGCAGCTTTTTTAAAGCTTGAGCAAGCAATAAAAGCACTCCTTCCCTGGGGTGACCCAAGAGTCTAAAGAGATTGTGTGTCTTCACCTCAGAGGAATTCTGCCTAGCCTGAAGTAAAATATAGAATCTATGAAAATAAACCTATTGTGCTGAATTAGAGGCAACACATACATGAGATGCTCAGCTAATAAAATCAGTAGGAGAAAATATTTATACATTTTAATACGCTTAGTGTGTTATTTTTGTTTCTCACCATGCCACTGTGGGTGTGGAAGGTATCTGCTTAATCATGACCATCTGCTTGGAAAACTTATTTAAAGTAGAGGAAGGATGCACAATTAGCGTGTTTATATTAACATAGACAAGCACATGCTCAGGAGGCCTAGTGTAATTTTCTCTTGTAAGGTTTAAATCCCCAAACATTTTGGATCCAAAAAGCTGATAGTTTTGACTGAAAACTTCCGGTTGACTGCCCTTCCTGAAATATTCTTTGTGCTTATGTTTTGCTTAGCTAGTTTTTTCCTTTTCTTCATTTTTGCTGAAAGAACAATTGGGATGTGGCCAAGCTGGATGATTCTGGAGACTCGGGGAGAAATATTCTCCACACAAAACAGTCATTGTAGTTCTTCTGGGAAACCACTGGTGGTTCATTTCAGTGTGTGTCCAAATTGTTATTGTCTTGTCAGACTTCAAAACCTTTCGTAAGATGGGAAAGCATCTAAATTGGTCCATGGGAAATTAGCTGAAATGGAAGCAAATTATATTTCCAATCAACAGCAAAAGCACTACAGCATGATAAAGGAATTGTATATAACAAAAAGTTATAGTATCTAAAGAAGTTGCAAAGATTGACAAGTCTTCTCATCATAGCTCATTGGGTTGGACTTGACGTGCCAATCCACTGGTCTTTTGGTTTCCAAAATGCGATTTTTCTACTCCAATAGTGAGAGTGTTGTAAACCTTAAATTGTGAGCTATCAGTAAGAACAATATAGTTTGTAATAGATTCACTAAATTAGGGGGAAAAAACAAGTCATTCACATAGCCATTAAATTGCAAACCCAACCTAAAAGCTATTACAAATAAGATTAAGATGCATTGCAAGACCAGGCGCGGTGGCTCATGCCTGTAATCTCAGCACTTTTGGGAGGCTGAGGCTGGCAGATCACCTGAGGTCAGGAGTTTGAGACCAGTCTGGCCAGCACGGTGAAACCCTGTCTCTAAAAAAAAAAAAAAAAACAAAAATTAGCTGGGTGTGATGGCGTGAGCTTGTGATCCCAGCTACTCAGGAGGCTGAGGCAAGAGAATCACTTGAGCCTGGGAGGCGGAGGTTGCAGTGAGCCGAGATCCCACCATTGCACTCCAGCCTGGGTGACAAAAGCGAGACTCCATCTCAAAAAAAAAAAAAAAAAAAAAAGAGGTATTACATTTTATTTGTTGCTGATATAAGAAATAGTTTAGAGAAATGTGTCAGTGTAACTGCATTTTTTGAGTAGTCAGTAAGCCATCTGCTGTGTGTAAGACTATATGCAAGTTACACTGTGGTTCATTATATACACAAATAAAAACTGATAGAAACAATACAGAAGTTACATAAGCTTCCCAAGGCTTTCATAGCCAGCATTGATTCAATAATAGCATTAACTCAAATTCCTCATCAAACTACAAATACTTCCTGAAAGGAGAGCCAGAAAATAACCTTAAAAGAAAAAGGATAAGAAACTCTGCAAAGTAAATCTGTAAAACCTAATTCAATTAAATGGTTCAGAAAAGTATTGTTGATAAAAGATTAAACTCATTCACAACTTAATCACCAAGATTGCGGAAACAGTAGTAAAAACACCTGTTTACACTGATGGATTACAGTTATTGCCTTGTAGATATTAGTTGCCCACTTACCCTCTGAGCCTCATTTTCCTATCTATGAGGTGGGGGGAAATCAGAATGCTTGCCCCATAGAATTAACATGAGGACTAACCAAGTGATGCAGATCAACCAGGAAATCAAGCATCATGGCTGCGGGAAGTTCTTTCAAATATGGAATACAGATCATTTCTCTCCTATGTCTTCCCAATTGCATTGAGAATAAAACCCAAACACTGTATGGTGGCCTTTGATGCCCTAAACATCTGGCAATTGTCTGTATCTCTGTCCTCACCTCATGTCATATTCCCTTCACGCAGTGTGTGCTAGTCTCAAGTCTTGGCTGTGTTCTGATGCCCTGAATCCAGCAACGAAATGCTCACCTCAGGATCGTTGTATCTCTTGCTGCCTCTTGCTGGAATGTTCCTTCCCATGACCTCTTAGAGATGCTACTGTTATCAATTTGCATCCCAGTTCAATGTCTCCCTCCTGCAAGAAGACCTTCCTGATAAGCAGATGTGAAGCTGTTCAATCCCTCAGCTCACCTCATAAAATTCCGCCATATTCATCTGGTTTAATTTCTATGTAGACTTTATTCATGACTAAAAGATAACTTTCAGAGAAAGGTAAAATCATAACCCTCATAAATAAAAATGAACATTTTAAAGATTCTATTTTATCCCTTAATTAGCATCCAAGCAGATGTTAAGATGAATTCAAAAGACAATCTGTAGATCCGGCAAATTTATATATAGATCAGGAACATAGAAGTGAATGTGCAAATGGAGACTAAAGGGGCTTTTTATTTGGGGTGGGGAGAGACGAGGGAAAAGTCAATTTTAACCTCACTAAACTTCAGGTGTACAGATGTTCCTCAATTTGCAATGGAGTTACGCCTCAAACTCATCATAACTTGAAAATGTCTTAAGTTGAGAATGCATGTAATACCCCTAACCTACCAAATGTTGTAGCTTAGCACAACCTACCTTAAATGCATTCACAAACATACGTTAGCCCACAGTTGGGTAAGATCATCCAGCACAAACCCTATTTTATAATACAATGTTGTATATCTCCTACAATTTATTGAATACTAAAAGTGAAAAACCAGAATGGTTATCTGAGCACTCTAAGTTCAGTTTCTATTGATTGACTGTATGTAGCTTTTGCACCATCTTGAAGTTGAACAATAGTAACTTGGACTGTCCTAAATTAGGGACCCTCTGTAAAAGAATTGTTTTACATTGCTCTCTGCTATCTACAACTTAAAGATCTATAAAAGTGCTCGAAGACAACAAATGACTAGAAGCAGATATCCTCTAGGTAGTGCATATATTTCCACTGAATGTGAATTCACATATTTCTTCTAGACCATATGTCAATTCATTTATTTCACTGTTTTCTTTTTAACCAACTCATTTACCCAAGTATGCCCTTTATGCAAGCTTCCTGAGAGCAGGGATTTTAATTTGTACATTGATGAATATCAAGTGCCTAGAATCATGCCTGATGTAATTACTCTATAGCTATAGTTGTTACTGATACGGGTTTTTTTTTTTTTTTTTTGAAATATGTATTGTCTTGTTAACACTTTTATTTTCCTTTTCCCCTGCTAATTTCAACATTCTTAGACATATTTGAACCAGAGAGAAACTCAGAAAACATCAAACTTAAACCCCTTGTTTTAATTAAAAACAAAATTTAGGTCTAGAATAATTTGCAAAATGTTGGCAGAGCCAGAGTTAGAAACTGCTTTCCTGATACCCAACCAGGGTTCTTTCTCCAACCAAAATTTTGTTAAATTTGAAAAACATAACTCCTTTAATAGGAATGAAAAGCCTGAGAACTCAGAGGCACTGACTTAAGAGCTCAAGGCCTATCAAAATATCTTTCAGTTGTGTTTTCTCACCACAAAAGACAAGTCTGTCTTTGTAACTGATAAAATATTACAAATACTGTTCAGAACAGCAAATTAAAGGAAAAAATTTTTTCTCAACTTTTGAATACATCAGTGGATTCCAGTTTAAGAAACACTTCAAATTGTGACTCTCCAGTCAATCTGACATTGTAGCTTTGTGCCTTTTTTTTTCACTATCATTCTTTGAAATTGCTTTTAATTCCACAAATGTCTAGATGTGTGGCTACTGAAAATAAGGTCATATGAGATAACAAATACAAAACTGAAACAGTTATAGTCAACTATCTGAAATGTAGAGTCTAGTGAAAACTGAGCCAAATATACAGTAATTATAATAACAGGCAAAATGTGTGTATTGGTCATGGTTCTCTAGAAAAACAGGAGATAGATGTAGAGTTGGCCCTTGAACAATGAGGGGGTTAGGGCACTGATCCCTGTCACCCTGCAGTGAAATTTTGTGTGTAACGTTGACTCCCCTAAAACTTTGTTGATTGGAAGGCTTGCCAATAAGTCAGTTAATATATATTTTATATGTTATATATATTATATACTGTATTCTTACAATAATGTAAGCTAGAGGAAAGGATTAAGAAAATCATAAGGAAGAGAAAACATATCCATTTTCATTTAATAGTAATCATAAAGGTCTTCATCCTCATCTTCACATTGAATTGGCAGAAGGAGGAGGAAGAAGATGGGTTGGTCTTGCTGTCTCGGGTGGCAGAAGCAGAAAAAAATCCATATATAAGTGGATCTATGCGGTTCAAACCCATATTCAAGTGTCAACTCTGTGTGTGTGTGTGTATAAAAAGATTTATTATAAGGAATTGACTCAAGCAATTATGGAGGTAGAAGTCCTAAGATCTGAAGTTGGCCTTCAACTGATTGGATGAGGCTCACCCACACCAGGGAAGGCAATCTGCTTTACTTAGTCTACCTATTCAAATGCTGGTTTCAACCAAAACCTCTGACCCCCAGAATCATGTTTGATCAAATATCTGGGCATGCTGTGGCACTGTCAAGTTGACATAAAATTAACTATCACATATGTGAATAGACATAAAAGGTAAAATGTAATGGCTATGAAGATTTTAAAGGTTTGCAAGAAGGGTTTATATTGGAAAGAAGCTACTAGTTTCCCTTACCTATTCAACTGTCCACTCAACAGCTATTTATCAGGCACTTACATGGGAGAGATGGTATTTTAAGGGCTGAGATTTTAACTCAAAGCCCCATCTCCACAGGGAATGCATGTTCTGACACTATGAACCACACCTGGACCACAGAGTCACCAGACATTTCTCCCCATTCTTCTAAGAAAGACCATGGCCATGATGCCCCAACTCCCACAATTTCCTTAGCTACTTACCTTCCATCTTTCACTTTCAATGCTCCTGGCAGATTAACTATTGTATTCCTCCTCTGCATTCACCCATTTCCAGCATAGCCTTAGAAAGGCCAAAGATTATTGGTTCATCCTGGGTCTGTGGTCATGTTAAGGCTTTAATCCTCCTTTCTCCTTGTGCCTGCTAGGGCATGCTCATATCTTCCTGTTAATCTTCACTGAGCTAGGACTACACAGGATCCCCACAGTCACTGTGGAAGCCATTCTGCATATGTGTGCCTGTGTGCTCCGTGGCACCTCATCACACATTCAGTATTAGTCTATTGCTGTACATTTAGCACAGGCTTTATGTTATATGCCTTACAGACATTCACATTTTCACATTCCAGCAACTCTGAAGAGTAGGAATTACTATGATCCCCATTTTGCAGATGAGAAAATGGAAACACTAAGATTTAAAAAAACAAAACCCAATGTTATGCATCTAAATAGTAAATCCAAGACTTAAGATTACACAGCCCAGTTCTGGATTCTGAATTCTTCCAGCTGTGTTTTTCTGTCCTCCATAACATCAGCCACCTCTTCAGACAGCCTGTAACTACCGTTCCTTTCGTTGGACTTCCATTTCCCCCTTCTGTTTCCCTTTTCCATGTCTGCCTACATATTTTATTAACTCTTTTCTGACTCTAAACCTGCTCAGCTGTCTCTATCTTGGAGAAAACAAGTCCTTAAGTTAAACAAAAATCTTTTTTTGTTCAGTACATTGTTCAGTGTGGCACTGAACGCTGGCAAATACCAGCCACCTTCCCTTCCTTCACGCCAGCTTGCAGAAAAGTAGCAAGTTTCCACTTTTCCTCTGACGTCTCTTTTCCAAACCTTGAATGTAGACTACATTGCTCTTTGTCAGAATTATGCCTTCCCATCCCCTGCAGTGTCCACACTGTCAAATAGAATGAGTCTTGTGCTATGCAACCTCTGTGTTCTGTTTGATACTGTGGACTATAGTTATTTGGAATATTTCAGCATTGGTTTAACTTCTGAATAGAGCAGTGGTTCTTAACTGGGTGAGGATGGGGTACGATTTTGTCTCCAAGTCTCTTTTGTCAGTGTTTGCATATATTTTTGATTGACTTGACTCAGGGGGTTGCTACTTGCCTCAGGTGAGTAGAGCCCAGAGATGCTGCTTTAAAATGTCTTACATTGCACAGATAGCCTCCCACAGCCAAAAAAAAATTACCCAGCCTAAATGTTAATAGCCACAAAGTTGAGAAGCCTCGAGATAGAATGAAATTGGAAGGAAATTATTGAAATTTTGTGATTCAAACTCCAAGTAGACTAACCTGGCTTATACTTCCATAATTGGATTATGGAATTTTTTAGTGTACTTTGCCAGTTTGGCATCTGGCACAGAGCCCGGGAGTTTGAAATGGTAAAGGTGGCAGACGGTACATCGTGACCAGGTTCTGGGTGTACGCCAGAATATAACATCAGGTGCTAACTACCAGCCACAAATTGCTAAGAGGTATGCAGTCTGGACATCTTTCAAAATCTACCTATGTGCCATGATATCTAGGTTGGCAGCAGTGTTCCTATTATCGGTGCTCAAAATTCAGCTTCATGAAACTAATGCCAGGGAATTTTCCACAGAGAACCTTATTCTCCTGATATCTCCTCATTTCTGACTTGATTTGGCACAATATAGTTTTAGTTTTCTGGTCATCACTGCTCGGGGGTTGGGATATTTAGAAGTTGGTTGCAGACTTAATAAAAACAAGATTTGATTACATTCTGGAATATCTGAAAAATAATAAAGCACAGAAAGTTAAGTATAATTCCTGATAGAAGAATTGCAAATTTCCTATAGAGTTGTAAATTTTCAACAAATATTTATTGAATACACTACATTCTTTCCGTTTTGACTCAGTGACGATCATCAAATACCCTGAACTCCATGGTCCTCTCTAATTCCAAGATTTCTTCAGTTAAATCTCAGCCTGGCCCCAGTCTACCTTGGCTTCTACTTCTTATGAATTCTGTGAGCCCTTGCTCTACTCAAACCAGTAAATTAAAGTTTCAAAAAATACCTGGTCTGTTATTGTCTCTCCGACGTACCTGACTTGTACAATAGAAAAAAAGAAAAACGCTTCTGAAAATTTAAATTCCACACAATGAGGCCAAATAGTTTTAAATAGTTTTTATGGCTAGAATTAGAGTTAAATTTATACCCACACTACAATAAGAAAATCCTTACCAAAAAATGGAGAAGATTGAGAAAATGTTAATCTTTATTCTAAAAAACTGCATATACCTATATGTAAAACAGGTTCCTATCTAGGGATCTGATGCTGGATCATATGTCATTATACCTTTTAAATAAGTAGACAATGCTTGTCAAAATGATACCAAACCTTTTCTCTACTTCATTTCCTCCCAATAATTTCTGCAGTATAAAGAGCATCTAACAATCTGTATTCTATTGAAGCTTCACCAACAATTAGATTAACTCTACAAAGTTAACTTACGTGTGATCGCATTTAATACTAAAGATGCTTCATCAAAATACCTTTCTTCCACAAATGTCCTGAGGACATCAGTTCCTTTTTTGCCTTGTGTTGTGGAACTCCTTCTCCTAAAATCCTGTTGTCCTACCAAGTTAGACATTTCTTAACTCTCCATTGCTATAGTTTTCTTTCATTTGAAATTTTCTCCCTCCCACAAAGCCCACTGTATCTCTGCTGTAGTGGGTAGTAAACCACAAGGAGTAACAACATTTTGGTTTTGAAATCAGACATTCAGGATCTTAGTCCTTACACCTTGATCCTTCCTAGCCATGTGACTTGGCCCTTGAGGCTTCTCAAGGTAAGAAGGTTGCTGCTACTTCTACTTCAAGCATTCCATCCATGTTCTACGCTGAGAGAAAAGGAAAGAACCAAAGTGATAAGCCTTCTCCTAGCAAGGTTTTATCTAGGAATGGATACTTTCTCTAGGGACTTCTGATTATATCCTATTGGCTTGAATAATGTCACATGGCTACCCTAGATTAAAGAAGGGCTTATAATGGGTTTATTTTTCTCCATCTACAATGTTGGAGGAAATGAAGGGATTGAAGGAAGGATGCTCACTGAGTCACCCTCACCCTGTCATGGGAGATATCCCTCTGGGGGGGTGTGAGTTCCACCAATGTGGAAGGCTTGATAAGGCATCTTTATCCATTTATTTAATTTCAGTGTGTTGTCATATATTTAAAATTACGTATTCTTGGTTAGGTGGATTGGTTGATTATAATATCTAATTATAACTGGATGAAATCTCGCATAAAAAAGAAGTGTCTTAAAATGATTCTTGAAAGAAAATCATGATTTGAATAGAAAATACAAACGACAGGACAAGGTCATTATCACACACAACCTGAATTTAAAGTAATTACAGTTTAAACAGATCAGACCAGAAGTCAGGCAAAACACACACACACACTTCAAGATGAATCTCACCTGAAAAGTACATTAGAGCTTGAGATACCAGCATGAAGCTATAATAGTAAGCCTGAAAACTACTCAGAATTTAAAACTTGTGAACAGCTAGTATCCAGAACATAAAAATAAACCTCTCCAACTTTTTTTAAAACAATCTTTACATTCGGCCGGGCGCGGTGGCTCAAGCCTGTAATCCCAGCACTTTGGGAGGCCGAGACGGGCGGATCACGAGGTCAGGAGATGGAGACTATCCTGGCTAACACGGTGAAACCCCGTCTCTACTAAAAAATACAAAAAAACTAGCCGGGCGAGGTGGCGGGCGCCTGTAGTCCCAGCTACTCGGGAGGCTGAGGCAGGAGAATGGCGTGAACCCGGGAGGCGGAGCTTGCAGTGAGCTGAAGTGAGCTGAGATCCGGCCACTGCACTCCAGCCCGGGCGGCAGAGCGAGACTCTATCTCAAAAAAACAAAACAAAACAAAACAAAACAAAATGTTTACATTCATGGGATTCTCAGTCCATTAAAGTTTTAGTGAATTTATAGATATTTATATTTATCTTTTGAAGTTTTCTAACCTAATGGGGAAAGACAAAAATACATCATTGGGAAAACACCTATTCTTTTGCCACAGCATAATTGGCTGAAATGACTTGGAAAATAACATGGTATAAACCGAAATTCATTTCTCGGCAAATGCTATGGAAAGACTCATGGGGAAAACATTGCTGCTGCAGATTTGGAGGATATAGCATTTGAATAAATTATCCAGTATGGGAGAATGGTTGTAGAATCGATTAAAGCAAAAATGTTTCAACATTTCTCAGCTTAAGGCAGTTTTAAAGACTCTTTAAATGACTATACAAATGACTGCATTTCTGTGAACCACTAAAGGAAAAAAAAATCCTCCAGAGATTATATATTCTCATTATAAAATAAACTTTAATGTAGTTCTTAGGAGAAATTGTGCTATAATTTGGTAATAAATTAATTCAAAATTGTAATGGCTTAATATATGACAAGTTTATTTTTTAGTCACACTAGGTTTGCTGTGGGTCTAATGGCTTCCTCCCAAGAAGCGTCTTCTAAGCCATGGCCTAGAGGACTAGGTGTGTTCCACTTTTGTCCTCCCTCCATCAACTTAGATAACGCTGTTAGGTCTCCCTAACAGGAAAAGAAAGGGCTGAAGTTTGTTGCAGGGGCTTTCTACTGTCTTTGGCAACAAATGACTTCGGTTAATTCTGCTTACATTCCATTGGCCATAGTTAATGACTTGATTAATGTCAAGATGGTGGGTAATAGAGCTTCCGGTATGCCTAGGAAAATATAGGAGGGTTGAATGCCTGATAACCACTAGAAATGTTCTTCTACTTCAATAAACATAATTTTTAAAGGAAGTTGTGTGTAAGAATGAATATTATGGAGTAGTTTCTTTGACTGGAACAAGAAAAGGATTCTGAAGCAGTATTATTAATACAAGACGGTACCATATGTAAAACTCATTTACTGCATTTTTCACAGACAATGTATTTTAGCTATGAGGTAGAAGCCATAGTTTCATAAATGAGGTTAATTTTTAAAATACAAAGACTTTTCAACACAATAGAAACCTCAGAATACATAAATGAGATGGAGAGTAACTAGGATAATCATTTGTAATTCATAGGAGCTTTCCTGGCAATCTCATGATAATATATGACATTGTTATAGAACTTGAAGATGAATTATGCACTTGTAAAAATAAAAAGGCAGAGTTTCAAATTTGATCATTTTGGGGAGGACAAATAACTTATGTTGCCTGACATAATTTTTTGGGGGGGAAAACTCAAACACTCAAAATGTACATTTAATATTTAATAAAGGGAGATACTTCTGAATAAGATCATAGGGAGAAAAAAATTGGAAAACAAATATACAAAAATGTAGAAATACTTTACTCATAATTGAAACCTTTACAGAAATACTGCTTACATAATCATTAACATACACTTGAAAACATTTTAAAGAGGATCTTAAACTCCTCAAGAATGAAACAAACACCACTGACTAATTAGTGGATGAGATTTAAAATCATAGATGGGATTTAAAATCATATTAACCCTTTTAGATAATTTAATTCATTATCTAACCCTTTTATTTGGATCTTATCTGTGTGAAGTATCTTTGACTGTGTTGGTCATCGTTGAATCAAATGTCTAAATTGAATCGGGAACATCCTAGCACTCAATAAAGGTGGATGGAGGAGTGGTGGTGGTGGTGGTACAGCAACAGGGTAGCCAGTTAGGTTGCACAGGCCCATCTAAACACGTGTGGTTATATGATTAGAACCAGGAAACTGGTTATTAGAAAAAGTAATTTAGTGAACTGTAGAGAGAAAATATTACATATTCAAACACCTCACAACAACTTAACACCAATTTTATTTGAGGAATTTCTTTAGGCATTAAAATACAACAATAAACAACCACAGTAACAGTAATGCCACTAACATTCTTGAGCATTTATTGTGTGCTTAGAAATTTGTATACGGGCCGGGTGCAGTGGCTCACGCCTGTAATCCCGGCACTTTGGGAGGCCGAGGCAGGTGGATCATGAGGTCAGGAGATCGAGACCATCCTGGCTAACACGATGAAACCCCATCTCTACTAAAACAAATACAAAAACATTAGCTGGGCGTGGTGGGGGCGCCTGTAGTCCCAGCTATTTGGGAGGCTGAGGCAGGAGAATGGTGTGAACCCGAGAGGCGGAGCTTGCAGTGAGTTGAGATCAGGCCACTGCACTCCAGCCTGGGTGACAGAGAGAGACTCCATCTCAGAAAAAATAAATAAAATAAATAAATGTGTATGAACTCATTTAATATAGTCCTATGGGTTCACACATGGATTTTGTTCAAATATTCTTTTATCAAGGTTGTAAAATACCTGTTTCAGTTCTGGTATCATTTTATTTTATTTTGAAACCCATTTTTATTTTGATAAGAGTACTTGAGTTCTACTCTCTTAACAGATTTTTAAGTGTATAATATGATATAGTTGACAGTAGGTACAGTGTTGTACAGCAGATGACTAGAACTTATTCAACTTGCTGGACTGAAACTTTATGCCTGTTTATTAACAACAACTCACTTCTCCCTGTCTCCGAACCCTGGCCACCACCATTTACAGTCTTTGATTCTAACAATTTTAACTATTTTATATACTTCATATAAGTGAATTATGCATTATTTGTCTTACTGTCACTGGCTTATTTCACTTCGTATGATATCCTTAAGGCTCATCCATGTGTTGCATAGTGCAGAATTTCCACCTTTTACACCTAGTGTCCATTGAATGTATGTACTACATTTTCTTTATTGATGATGGATATTTAAGTTGTTTCTATATCCTGGCTATTGTGACTAGTGCTGCAAATAACATAGCTATGTTAATATTTGAGCTCTTGACTTCAATTTTTTTGAAAAAAGAAATCCCTCAGGATTGTTGGATTATATGACGGTTATGTTTTTAATTTTTTGAGGAACCTCCATAATGTTTTCCTCATAGCGGCTGTACCATTTTGCCTTCCCACCAACAGTATGAAAGAGTTCTCATTTCTCCACATTCTTACCAATGTTTGTCATCTTGTTTTTTAAATAGCCATTGTGACAGGTTTGAGGTGATACCTCATTGTGGTGTTGATTTTCATGTCCCTGATGATTGGTGATTTTGAATGTTTTTGCATATACGTGTTGGCCAGGTATATTTGTGTGTCATCTTTGGAGAAATGTATGTTCAAGTCCTTTGCCCATTTTTTCAATTGGATTACTGTTTTGGTTTTCTTGTTTTATTTTTTACTATTGAGTTATAGACACTTCTTATACATTTTGAAGATAAGCCCATATCAAATATATGGTTTACAAATATTTCATCCCATTTCATAGTTTGTCATTTCATTCTGATTTTCTTGGTCATGCAAAAGCTGTTTAGTTTGATATAGTCCAACTTGTCTGTTTTCGCTTTTGGTGTCATATCTGAAAAATCATTGCCAAGACCAGTGTCAAGGAGCTTTTCCCCTACTTTTTTCTAGGAGTTTTATAGTTTCTACTCTTACGTTTACGTCTTGAATTCATTTTGAGTTTGGTTTTTGTATATGGTATGAGATGTGTCATTATTTTTACATGTGAATATCCAGTTTTCCTAGTCCCATTTCTTGAAAAGACTATTATTTTCCCATTGTGTAGTCATAACAGCCTTGTTGAAGATCAGTTGACCACATATACTGGGATATATTTCTGGGCTCTCCATTCTGTTACATTGCTCTGTATGTCTATCATTATGCCTTTACCATACTGTTTTGTTGTGGTTGTTGTTTTTTAATATATGGTTTATTTATTTATTTGAGACAGAGTTTCACTCTGTTGCCCAGGCTGGATTACAGTGGCACAATCTCAGCTCACCACAACCTCCGGCTCCTGGGTTCAAGCGATTCTTCTGCCTCAGCCTCCCAAGTAGCTGGGATTACAGGCATGTGCCACCATGCCCAGCTAATTTTGTATTTTTAGTAGAGACTGGGTTTCTCCATGTTGGTCAGGCTGGTCTCGAACTCCTGACCTCAAGTAATCCTCCTGCCTCAGCCTCCCAAAGTGCTGGGATTACAGGCATGAGCCACCGCGCCTGGCTTTGTTGTTGCTTTTTAAGACAGGTTCTCACTTTGTCACCCAGGTTGGAGTATAGTGGTGCACTCTTGGGTCATTGCAGCCTTGACTCCCAGGTTCAAGCAATCCTCCTGCCCCCCAAATAGCTGTGACTACATGTGAACATCACTTTGCCCAGCTAATTTTTGTATTTTTTGTAGATATAGGGTTTTGCTATATTGCCCAGGCTGGTCTCAAACTCCTGAGCTCAAGTGATCCACCCACTTTGCCTCCCAAAGGGCTGGGATTTACAGGCATGAACCACTGTGCCGGGCCTACCATACTCTTTTGATTCCGATAGCTTGGTAATATGCTTTGAAATCAGGTAGTGCAAGGCTTTCAGCTTTGTTCTTATTTCTCAAGATTGGTTTGGCTATTGGTGGTTTTTGTGGCTCCATATAAACTTTAGAATATTCTTCTATTTATATAAAAATACCTTTGGGATTTTAATGTAGGCATTGCTTTGAATCTATAGATCTCTTTGGGGAGTGTGAACATTTTAACAATATTAAGTCTTCTAGTCCATGAACACAGGATGTCTTTCCATTTGTTTGTGTCTTGCCGAATTTCTTTCATCAGTGTTTTGTATCTTTTTGTATACAGGTCTTTTAACACCTTAGATTTAATTACTAGGTTTTTTATTCATTCTTTTCGGCACTAACATAAATGGGATTGTTGTCTTAATTTACTTTTCAGATAGTTTGTTAGCGTTCAGGTATGCAACTGATTTTTGTATGTTGATTTTGCAACCTGCAACTTTACTGAATTCATATATTAGTTTTAATGGATCTTTTTATCATGGTGTTTTCAGGGTTTTATAAATATTAATATAAGACCATGTCATCTACAATTTTACATCCTCCTTTCTGATTTGGATGTCTTTTGGCTTTTCCCTTCAATTGTTCTGGCTAGATTTTCTAGTACTGTATCGCATGGAAATGGCAAGAGTGGGCATCCTCATCTTGTTCCTGTTATTAGAGGAAACACTTTGTTTTTCTTTGAGTATAATATTAGCTGTGGGCTTTTCCTATATGGCCTTTATTATCTTGAAGTAATTTTCTTCTATTCCTAGTTTATCAAGAGTTTTTATTATGAAAGAATGTTGAATTTTGTCTAACACTTTTTCTGTATCCATTGCAATGATCATATAATTTTCATGATTTGCTCCATTAATGTATCATGGTTTTCACATGTTAAATCATATTTATATCCCAGGGATAAATATTACTTAGCAACAATGTATAATCCTTTTAATGTGTGGTTGGATTTGCTTTGGTAGCATTTTATTGAGAATTTTTGTGTCTAGATTATTCGGGGATATTGGGCCGTAGTTTTCTTGTGCTATCTTTTTCTGGTATTGATAATAGACTAATGCTGGCCTAATAAATTGAGTTTGGAATTGTGCCCTCCTGTTCATTTTTTTTGAAGAGTTTGAGAAGGATTAGTATTAGTTCATCTTTAAATGTGTGGTGGAATGAACACATTAAGCTATGCAGCTCCGGGCTTTTCTTTTTGGGGAGGTTTTGGTTACTAATTAAATATCCAGACTAGTTATAGATCTGTTCAGACCTTCTATTTCTTTATTGGTAGGTTGTATATTTCTAATAATTTTCTTCTAGATTGATCATATTAGTCTCTAATGATCTTTTTTATTTCTGTGGTATCAGTTGTAATATCTCTATTTTTATTCCTGATTTTGAGTCCTTTCTTTCTTAGTTTAACTAAGGGTGTGTCAACTTTGCTTGTTTTTAAAAAAAAAACCAGCTCTTAGTTTCATGTTTTTTTCTGTTCTTCATTGCATTTATTTCTGCTCTAATCTTTGTATTTCCTGTCTTCTCCTAATTTTGGGATTGGTTTCTTTTTCTAGTTTCTTGAAATGTAAAATCAGGTTGTGTGAAATCCTTCCCCTTTTAATTAAGGTACTTATTTTTATGAACATTCCTCTTAGCACTGCTTTTGCTTCATACTGTGAGTCACATATGTTGTATTTTAGTTTTTGTCTTGTTTGCCTAATTTCCTTTTTTTCTATCTTCTTTTTTTTTTTTTTTTTTTTTTTTTTTTTTTTTTTTTTTTTTGAGATGGCGTCTTGCTCTGTCACCCAGGCTGGCATGCAGTGGTGCCATCTACACTCACTGCAACCTCTGCTTCCTGGGTTCAAGCAATTCTCCTGCCTCAGCCTCCTGAGTACCTGGGATCACAGGTGCACACCACCATGCCCAGCTAATTTTTGTATTTTTAGTTGAGATGGGATTTCACCATATTGGCTGAACTGATCTCGAACTCTTGACCTCAGGTGATCCACCTGCCTCAGCCTCCCAAAGTGCTGGGATTACAGGCATGGGCCACCGTACCCGGCCCTAATTTCCTTTTTATCTCTTCTTTGATGCAATATTTTTTCAAGAGTGTGTTGCTAAATTTCCATATCATAGGAACTTTTTTTATTGAACATAATTACTGGGTACAAGACAGGAATAAGTGGAAGTGTTGAAGGTCAAGGACACTCTTATTAACATATAAATAATATATAGGCAATATATAAATATGTAGCAGGAAAACACTAGTTTTGTGCAGCCTCAGGAATACAATGTGGTAAATCAAAATATTCTTCTTTTCAAATGCCCTTGTATTTATGGGAACATGTGATCCAGCTCTAGCCAAAGAGAGGAAACTGAAAAACTCAGAATTAAGCTTTTGGGAAAGTCAGGGCATATCCATATTTTTGTTTTTTTAAAAAAAATTTACCCAAAGTTTGGGGTAGAATTTGGTGCTAGAGATAGACATTTTAGAATCCTCATCAATTTAATTTTTAAAAATTAAGTTTTGAGAATACTTTATATATTCTAGAAAAAAATGATTTTTCAGAAATGTGGTTTGGAAATATTTTCACTTTGTTGTGGCTTATTAATTCTCCTGAAGTGTCTTTTGCAGAGCAAAAATTTTCAACTTGGAGGAAGTCCAGTTTATCATGTTTTCTTTTATAGATCATGCTTTTGTTGTGATGTGTAAAACTAACTCAAGTTTACAATAGTTTTCTTCTAAAGGCTTCATAGTTTTACACACTTAACATTAGTATCTCTGATCCATCTTGAGTTTTTATATCAGTTGGAGGTCTAGATTGAGGTTTATTTTTGTTGTTGTTCATGGATGTCTAGTTAATTCAACACCATTTGTTGAAATGATTATCTGTTTCCCACTGAATTGCCTTAGGGCCTTTATAGAAAATCAATTGACCATATTTATGTGGGTCTATTTCTAAACTCTATACACTCTCACTAATTGTGGGCCTATTCTTTCACCCATATCTGATTTTCAGCAGAGGAGTTAACATAGCAAAACATGGAAATAAAGACCATATATTCGGTTGGTACAAAAGTAATGGCAGCTTTTGCCATTACTTCCTTTTTTTTTTTTTTCTTGAGATGGAGTCTCTGTTGCCCAGGCTGGAGTGCAGTGGCACCATCTCAGCTCACTGCCCCAGGTTCAAGTGATTCTCCTATCTCAGCCTCCTGAGTAGCTGAGATTACAGGCACACACAACCACTCCTGGCTAATTTTTATATTTTTAGTAGAGATGGGGTTTCACCATGTTGGCCAGGCTGGTCTCAAACTCCTGATCTCAGGTGATCCACCTGCGTCAGCCTCCCAAAGTGCTGGGATTACAGGTGTGAGCCACTGCACCCGGTCTTGCCATTACTGTCGCTGTCAAAAACTACAACTACTATTGCACCAAACAAATAGAATATTTCAATAATGCAGGCAAGAAATGATGGTGTCTTACAACAGGTGGTAGCAGCAGGATTGAAAATACATAATCATGTTTTGGAAATATTTAGAAGAGCACATAGGATGTGCTTCAAGGTACAATACAGAGTGTGAGTAAATATGACAGTAGAAGGATGAAGTCAAGGATTTGGGCCTGAATGTCTAGAAGAAAGCTGTTTGCATTTTTCTGTGACTGGAGACACTAGAGAGAGACAGGATTGAGCTGAACGAAGAGTTCACTTGAGGTTATGTTAAGTTTGAGCGTCTTAATTTAGGATCAAGTAGAAGAAAGTTGTGATGCCAAGTAGCCAGTTCTATATATTTGAGACCAAAGTTCGGGGTAGAAATTGGTGCTAGAGATAGACATTTTAGAATCCTCGCCAAGATGGTGATATTAAAATCTGTGGAACTTAATGAAATGATCTAAAAAGTTAAAGTACACAGAAGATGTATGTGAGTCCAAGATCTAGGACACACAATGTTTAGGGGTCTGGGAGACAGGTGAGTGTTGGGAAAAGTAACCAGGCATAGGACGTTATATCAAAGGACAAAGATAATAGTATTCTACAGTCTAAGTAAAGAAAGAATCAGAGCCACTGTATCTATTAGTGGTTGCTGATAAACAGAATAAGGTGAGGCTTGAAAAGTCAAGGAGAAATGGACATAAACTCTTTTGGAGGCAGGGGAATGGTGAAGGCCTGTTTGGGGTTGATTTAAAAAATGCGGGGAGAAGGTGAAGTTGAGATAGCAACACTGGAGTTCTGCCATAAAGGAATCAGAAATGTGTAGCAGCTGGGGTAGAAGGTGGAGTCTAGGCTGCTATCAACGTAGGACACATCAGTGCATGTTTGTATGACTTTGGGAAAGATTCAGAAGAGAGGTAAACATTGGTGATGCAGGTGAAAAGCAACAACTGCAAGAGGATGTGAGATTGTTCTACAAAGGGGGTTCTTAGACTTTAGGAAAGGAGGAACAATAAAAGGAGTAAGTTGTAATGTTCAATCGTAGAGTAACTATAGTTAAGAACAATGTAGTATATATTTCAAAACACCTATTAATAGAAACGAGGACTTGAAATGTCCTAAACTAATTGGAATAATATGTGCTTGAGGTGATGGATATCCTAAACACCCTGAATACAAATAATATTTTTTAAATGGAATTTTACTTTTCATAAAACAGAATATTCCAGGGCTATTAAAACATCTTCTCAATGCCACCAACATCCCCAAACTTATCTTTCCATCCAGCCATCTTTGGTTATTTATCTTTTCTACCAATTTTATGCCTATTGTTCTGTAGTCTCCTTTGAACTACCAGAACTGGGACTCTGAGTAAGAAGGGACTGTGTTTACCAGACTCTTTTAGCAGCTGGCTTCTTGTTAAATTCTGCCAAAAAGGAGGTACTGATAAGGGGTCTGAGAGTGGAAAGAAGGAAGAACAATTTTGATTCTGGCTCCAAACACATTGGCAGTTGCTCTAGTAGCTGGTGGTTGTTGAAGAGTTGTGGAGACCAGATGGCTGTGCATTTACTCCTGCAAGCCAGCTCTTCGAGGCTTCCAGCTCTGGCAGGGGCAGCATTCTTTTAAAGTTCTAGCTCCTGCATGTTAGAAAGTGCATGCCAATGGGCTTCACTGCTGAGATGATAGCAGTTTCCGGATTTCAGGGTGACATCTTATCTTCTTTCTGCTGCTCCAGCCCTTTTCATGCATTTTAATTATTTTACTGTATTAAGTTCTTTCTGCTTGAAATACTTAATGTTTTCTTTTGTTTGTTTTCCTGAGTAGGTCTTTACTGGTGCTTGGTAACAGCAGATGTATCTCAGGAGAAAGGTTATCAAAATAAGAATATAACTGGACTTGAACAAAATGATCTCATCACCAATGGAAAATATGATACTGATAACCCACAGCATTCTTTATTTTCACAGTTAACTCATGTATTATCTGTTGAATCTTGGGAAAGAGCACCTGTAGAAGACAAGGCTTGGGGGGCCAATTGAACACCGAACCTGACCATTACAATGGTTATGGTGGCTTAAGGATGGTGAAATTATTTGAGCAGTTTTGACTGCATCAGAGAGCTTACACAAAGAAAACAAGCTCAAAGCTTAAAACTTTCAGCATCAGCAAGGATTCAAAGCTGAAAACTCAGCTTTTGTTTCTATAGTTTGAAAATTATAAGTAGTATTTGTACACTTTCCGAGTCTCGTGAAAATTAGGGTCTTAATTGAAATGGAAATAAATTTTTAGAATTGAAAAGGAACACTTGGGTAAAATCCGAAAACCACAACCCCCTCAATTTCCTGTGCACCCTTGCCAGTACGTGAAATTCTTCCTCCTTTATTACAGAGGCTCACCTGCCTGAAGATCCCCTGAAGCAGGTGCCTTGTGAGAAGATGCTCATTCTCCCTTAGACCCACTCCAATATACCTAATTACTTCTAGACCCATTACCAGAGTCATAGTACAGAAAGTTCTAGAAAGACATGCAAAAATTCTAACTACGATAGAGCTAAGTTAACTAAAAAGTAGGAAAATGCACATTTATAAGAGCCAAAACTTGGAAAATATGTGTTGGAATGGATTCTAAGAATCTTAGTGGGAGCTTATGGAGATCCGCAGTGAAATGGCTTGGCTACAGTAGTTTATCTCACAGTGGACGCAGCAGTTCTGCCTAGTCATTCTGGAGACATTTCCTTGGTTCTTAAATGCGGAGTTGGAACAGACATACTGAGAAAATGGCAAAATCGTTACATTGTGTTAGTCCGTTTGCATTGCTATAAAGGAATATCTGAGACTGGGTAATGTATAAAGAAAACACGTTTGTTTGGTTCACAGCTCTGCAGGCTGTTCACGAAGCATGGTGCCAGTATCTGTTTCTGGTGAGGGCCTCAGGAGCTTATAATCATGGCGAAAGACAAAGGGGAGCCAGCATGCCACAGGCGAGAGAGGGAGCAAGAGAGAGAGGGAGGAAGTGCCAGGCTCTCTTAAACAACCAGATATTGTGCGAACTGATAACACGAAAATTCACTCATTAGGAGGACTGCACCAAACCATTCATGAGGGGTCTGTCCCCATGACCCAAACACCACCCACTAGGCCCACCTCCAACACAGGAGATCACCATTCAACATGAGGTTTGGAGGGGACAAAGCACTCAAACTGTATCACTTGGTTCCCTGATCTGTAGAGTGTGGGTGTTGTGGTTTCTCTTTCTGTAGAAGCCTAAGGAATTTCTCTTCTTTATCAGCGTATAACCAGAGCCACTGCTTTATCTATGGGAATACACAATGCCCTCATAGAAGACGAGAGTTGAAGGGGTAATCATTCTTATCACATCCTCATTTAACCGCCCCATTTGGCAAATCGATTGTAGAGAATGACTATGGAGTATCGTAAATTCAATTAGGTAGTGATTTCAATTTACAGCTGCTGTTCCAGATGTGGCATATTTACTTAAGCAAATTAATGCAGCCCTTGACAGCTGATATGCATACTGATTAAGTGCTTTTTCCCCCCTCTATATTAACATCAAGGACTACCAGAAGCAGTTTGTTTTACCTGGAAAGAAAAGGGTGGTATCAACTCATTAACTGTCCCCCTCTCAGTCATAAAGGTTTGGAGAACTTTGATACTTTTGACATCCTATAGATCATTCACTACACTGACTGGACCGGAAGAACAGCACATGGCCAGCATCCTAGAAGCCTTAGTAAGACAAAGATGTGCTAGAGGGTGGGTGGTGAATGCCATGAAACTTAAGGGTTTTCTGTCTCTTTGGAAAAGTTACGAAGGGTTCAGATGTCTGGGGCTTGTTGGGATATCCTCTCCAAAGTGAAAGACAAGTTGCCTACCATTAAGAAAGAGGCACAATGATCTCTTTGAATTTCAGAAATAGCGTATACCAATTTGAGTGTGCTGCTCTCATTCATCTGCTAAGCAACTGATAGTTTTGGGTGAGGCCTGGAGCAAAACAAGGCCTGCACTAGGTCCAAGTTGCAGTGCAAACTAGTCTACCATTTAGGGCTTTTGTCCCAGTTGGCATAATGCTGCTGAAATCTATGACAAAGAGGTGTATCAATAGACCTCTGGCGCCTGCTTTTTAATAAGCCCAAATAGAGTCTAAATATCTGGCTTGGAATACCAGGTGATCATACAACCTGAGACACCCATCGCCAACTGAATGACATTTAATCCACCAAATCATAATGAAGTACATGGACATTAACACTCTTCTATTAAGTGAAAGTGTTATATATGTTCTGAACCAGTGACTACAGTATGGTGCTTTTAAATTCCACAGCCAAAATACCACAGAGCTTGGTCCTGCTCTGTCATAATTATATAAAATAAAGCTACTACTAATTACAAAATCATTTCATAAAGGTTCAAGAATCAAAGCATAGAAGTGGAAGGTGTTCCTCCCATTATTATTTTTAATAGCCCATTTCTCAAAGTGCTGCTGTTTCTTCCTAAAAAATTGAGCTCCATTGGGTCAGTGATCTTAATTCCTAAGAGAGTATATGCCAGTGTGTATTAAGTACTTCAAAGGGTCTCAGCAACTTAGTGAGGTAAATTAAATAGTCCTCTTCTTAAAATGAGGATCAATATACCACTGATAGGGGCAGTACTGGGATTGAACTTAGGTTCTTTGGGTTCCAAAGACTTTGCTCTTTCCCACTATGTAATTTCAGCCTAAAAGATAGCTGCGGAATGCTGCTACTTCATGTTCTTGGTACCAGAACTTTGAGCCCTTACCCCTACCACGGTGAAAACCATGTCATATTGACAACAAGCCCATTTGTTCTAGTTACTATGACTGTGTAGCAGCCACCCCCAAATAATAATTTTTAGTTTGTTCATGACTCCCCAATTTGGGTAGGGCCCTGGAGGGACAGCTCTGTTCTCGGTGTGAGCTTGAAGTTTGATGGCTAGAATCACCTGGAGGATTATTCACTCACATGTCTGCTGGTTGATGCAATCACCTAGGACCTTAGTGGGAGTTGTAGGCTGGAACACTTAGTCATAGTCTCTACATGGGGCCTTGGCTAGCTTACAACACGGTGGCTTGCTCCCAAGGGTGAGCATATTAAAAACAGACAGCCAAGTAGAAGTTGTATGGCCTTTGATGACCCAACCTCAGAAGTAATGTCATTACTTCTGTTTCTTTGTACTTGTTTGACAAAGGCTGGCCCAGTTTTAAGGAGAAGGGAAATAGCCTATAGGATGTGGTAGAAAAGTGGCAAGATTCTAGAAATGCATGCGAGACTAGAGATATTGCCATTACTATTCTTGAAAAATATAATCTGCTATACCATTACAAAGGCTAACTGAGGAGTGGGACTAAACTTAAAGGTCTATTTACAGACTCAGCCATGGTTAATTCCAGGACCATTGTGGTCTTATCTGTGGGCAGCATCTATGGTCCACAGGAAGCTGAAAAGGTAAGCCAAGATGCTGCCCACAGACAAGACCACCATAGTCCCTGAATTAACCATGGCTGAGTCTGTAAATATACCTTTAAGTTTAGTCCCTACCCCCATAGAAAGAGATCCCTCTACTCAATTTATGATGGCTTTTGAGTATTCTGCCCAACTGTCTTTAAGTGCAACAATGAATTTTTATTGCCTTCTTTGAGAGGAGTAATATCAAATGTCATGGGGATTTTTATGAGGAAACAGCAGTACCTTGGTCCTGCTCTGTCATAATTATATAAAATAAAGCTACTACTAATTACAAAATCATTTCATAAAGGTAGAAAAGTAAGGGAGATATATAAGGAAGTCATGTTACACACAGAGGGCAAAACCAGCCAAACCATCTATCCTTATTTCCCACCAGAAGTTAGAAAAGAGATATAATAGTTTGATATATGTCATGCTGTATGAGTACTGACACACTAAACAAGGAACAGGATAGAGCGGCAATAAAAATTGGGGAATGACACTCGGTGATTGCCTAAGTAATTCCTTGACCTGGTAAAGACACATTTCACCAGTCCTCACTAGTTCATAGGCTCTCAGCAAAAGTACTCCATGAAAGTACTTAGCCCCTTCTCTATCACTCCCCAGAGTGTCTTGGGTAGTCCCCAGGAGTTGAGGTGGAAGGGGAGGATGCTTCATGTGTTCATAGATAATTATCTTGTGGTCTACCTACTTCCTATTAGAACTCCAATTTCCTTGCCAACATTTAAATCTCTTAATGCCCCTCAAACAGCAAGACCTCCTCAAAGGGCTTGTGCAGTGTGATATATGAAGTTCAGGGGAGATCTCTTCTAACCATCCAGTTATGTATAGTCGTTCTCTGTACCTCTCACCAGAACCACATGAACCCGGTTTATCCAGCTTCTCCTCCATTAGCCTGGCACCCACCCAAAGCTTTGGGCTGGAGACTGACAGCAGAGACCAGTTTCCTGCCTACTTGTTCCCTTGGGCACTGCACAGGCATCATCCACGTTCTTAACTATGCCCAGAGGAGTTTGCATCCCTTTCTAGGCTCAGTAGATGGCTCTTAATTACAAGTACCTCCATTTTGTAACTTCTTAAATAAGTCTTTCCAGTGTTTTCTAAATGTCTTGCTGGGCCATAAGCAGTGATGGGATTTGGTGAGACAGGCAGAAATCTGGTGGCCTGGAAGAAAGTTTGTGTTGTGGCTGCAGGAATTATTCTTGGAGGAACAAAACAAGTTGGAAATAAAGACAAGTCAGTGATATTGCAGGAGAATGCAGCTTGAAGCTTGATCAGGTACATGGGAACCAGCCACCTGATAGTGGCTTTCCTCATCCCCCAAGTCCCACTTGTTTTCAGCATGGGAGAGTTAGATAAGGCAAAAGTGGAACCACTGAGTACAAGAGATAAACATTTCTAAAATGGGAATTTTGGCTGGCCACGGTGGCTCACACCTTTAATCACAACACTTTGGGAGGCCAAAGTGGGTGGATCACCTGAGGTCAGTAGTTCCAGACCAGCCTGGCCAACATGGTGAAACCCCATCTCTACTAAAAATACAAAAATTAGCTGGGTGTGGTGGCAGGCACATGTAATTCCAGCTACTTAGGAGGCTGAGGCGGGAGAATCACTTGAACCCAGGAGGTGGAGGTTGCAGTGAGCTGAGATGGCACCACTGCATTAAAGCATGGGTGATAGAGTGAGATTCTATCTCAAAACTCAATCAATAAAAATAAAATGTGAATTTTGTCTTATCTCTTCTTGATTAAAATCTTGTGGTATTTTAATTTTTAATACTCAAAAGGTATTGCCTTTTGAGTAAGATCATTAACTCCTACACATGGTATATAAGGACCTCCCTAATCAGGTCCTTTCTACCTTGTCAGCCCCCTTATCTGTATTCATTTGCTAGTGCTGCCCTAACAAGGGACCACAGACTGGGGGGCTCTACTCCCAGTCTACTTCCTTTGTTTCTGCAGGTAAGTTACTTAACTTCCCTGAACCTCAGTTTCTTCATCCCTAAGCATGGGGTTAGTAGTGCCAATTTTGATTTGATGTAAGAATTAAATGAGGTACTATATTCAAGTAAAATAATAATCATAATCATTAGTCTTTATAAACTGATGACTTAGAAACATTTTTGTATTAATGTGAAGACAAATAAAAATTATATGGAATTAGGTCTACCATATGAGCTCAATTATGTAACAAAAATCACACACATGCACACATACAAATATAGACATTATAAAAATGAGTGAAAACAAATACACTTCTGTTAGTTGGGTCTTCTAGAAGCAGACATTATGATGGAATTAGGATTTTAAACACTTTGTGGGAATAAGACCTGTGAGAGAGAAAAGGAAGAGGAAGCAGGACTGGGCAGAAAAAGGCTTCAGAGAAGTGTGTGTGAAAGGAGAGAGGAGGGAGAGCAGGACTGGACAGGAAAGATTCACAAAATAGATGTGACACTGCCAATCCAGTAGAGATCTCTGGAGCAAGACTGATCATTAGTGAAGTTCCCTATTAAGCAAGATTGGCCAGGCCCTGGTACCTCCACCATGCTCAAGTATAGTTATTGGCTGATTCTGCCTGGAAAGAGTATGGCCTCAGCTCAAAAGCTGGAGAGGATCCCTAATATGGTTTGACTATGTCCCCACCCCAATCTCATCATGAATTGTAGCTCTTATAATTCCGAGGTAATTGAATCATGGCGACAGTTTCCCCCATTCTTTTCTCGTGGTAGTGAATAAGTCTCTACTTTTTTAGAGGTTTGCCCTTTCACTTGGCTCTCAATTCTCTCTTACCTGCTGCCATGTAAGACGTGCCTTTTGCCTTCCACCACTATTGTGAGGTCTCCCCAGCTGTGTGGAACTGGGAGTCCACGAAATCTCTCTCTCTTTTTTTTTTTTTTTTTTTTTAAATAAATTGCCCAGTCTCGGGTATGTCTTTATTAGCAGCGTGAAAATGGACTAATACAATCCCCAAGGTGTTTCATATCTGGAGGCTGTCAGCCCATTATGCTTCTTGCAGCTGCACTGTGAGTTCTTTCTGGAAGGGAGATTCAAGTGGCTTACCTCCATATCAGTCACACCCATTACTCTTTAGATAACGAGATAAGAACTGCCTCCATTTTTTTCCTCATAATTTTCTGTGTTTTTAAGAATTCTTATACTTCATCATTCATTCTCTTTTAATCAGATGTGTATTTTAAATTACACCCAGAAAAAAGTATATTTCTTTTAAATACAGTAAGATAGCCTATAATACTAAAATAGTATGAGTTTTAATAATTATTATAGCTAATATTTGTTCAATGCTTATTTTATGCCCCTTGGTATATTAAGTGCTTAACTTGTACTTTTTTTTAGTCCTTGCAAATGAAATATTCTTCCCATTTCATCTGTCAGCATTCTTAGAGGAAAACAATATAACTTTGGTTAACTTAGAAAAGAAATTGCTTGCATGGACATAAGGAAACTACAGCCAGCCTACAGGAAGGCTGAGACATGGGCTAGGGATCAGGAGCCCCGGGGGTGCAGCAGGGCAGCTAGGATGGATGCTGCCTCCTGGCGGCCCCATACTGCCTTGGCTGTGCTCTTGCCGTCCAGTCTTCATCTCCCTTTACAGGTGTGTACTGTGCCCTCCAGAGGCAAAGTCTCTGCAGGCAGAGTTGTTGGTCCATACAAGGTCATATTGTTGTTGAGAGGATATCTGGCCTCTTTGGTTACCACGGTGGGAAGATTTACAAGTGGGGAATGCCTCAAAAGGAAAGAGAAAAAAAGGGAGTATGATGCCGGGTAGGAAGAGAAGGGAGGGAGTCAGAGAGGCAGAGAAAGAAGATGGGTAGGAGAGAAGAAAGGACAGGGAAAAGTGAAGTGATGAGAAAGAATAGGAAAAAAATGTCTTCTATTATTTTATAGATGAGGTAACAGAAGTAAAATACCTTCCTCTTAGACATACAGATGATAAGTGGTAGAGCCAAAATTCAGCACCAGGCAGCTGAGTTCAGATTCTGTTATTGATTTATTTATTTAGGGTTTTTTGTTTTGTTTTGTTTTTTTGTTTTGTTTGTTAATTTTTTAGATGGAGTTTCGCTCTTGTCACCCAGGCTGGAGTGCAATGGCACGATCTTGGCTCACTGCAACTCCTGCCTCCCAGGTTCAAGCAATTCTCCTGCCTCAGCCTCCCAAGTAGGTGGGACTACAGGCATGTGCCACCACACCCAGCAAATTTTTGTATTTTTAGTGGAGATGGGGTTTCACCATATTAACTAGGCTGGTCTCGAACTCCTGACCTCAGGTGATCCACCTGCCTTGCTCTCCCAAAGTGCTGGTGTTACAGGTGTGAGCCACCACGCCCCGCCAATTCTGTGCTTTAAATAATCCTACTGTTCTTGTATTCCAGGCTCTGACAGGCCAGAAAAAGAGAGAATACACTAAATACTAATTTCTAATCTTCCAAGGTCACCTTACTTCCTAGACTCTGCAGCATTCCAGACTGAATGCATAATTATATACTGGTTTGACTTGACCACTACCTCTGTTCCTTAGAAAAACCATACACAAATTGAGAGAACAAAGTACCCTGAGAACATGATGTAAGCCAGAGAAATTTTTTAAAAGGCTGACTTCAAGTACAGAATGGAATATTTTAAGGTATTTCACACTTGCCTCTAAACAGCTTTTTTTCAGGTCTAACTCACAGCCTTTCTTACTGGCCACCAGACAGGAGCAGAAGCTAACTGTAATTGTTGCTTTAATACCTCAATTCTGGTCTTTGTATGACCTCCACCATAAGTAAATACAAGTGAATGAATGAATACATGCATGCTTTCCTCAAATTAATATGCCTTTCCCTAGGACTTTTTTCCCACAGGGATACAATAATCTACTTTTTTTTTCTTGAAGTATTTAAACAGTTTCTAAAATGAGATCTGCCACTTGGAGACTCCCATGTCTTAACAAAACTGTTCCTTATCTCTTTCTCTTAATCAACATACTGCTTCCCATGGATTTTTGTTGAAGACTCAGTTTGTCAGTTGCCCAGACCTTCATCTCTGACAATGTGACGCTGGCCATTTGAATTTCCTTCTCCTACTAAGAGATACTTTTAGCATATCTGTTCCTTGTGATTCATCTTCTGCCTACTACACTTAAGTTCCAGAAAGACTAGAATTGTTCCTGAAGTGCTCAAAACCCAGATGGCAACAGAAATGAGAATGTAAACAATCATCCCTGGAATTGGGGTGATGAACATCTTAGGAGGTAAGCACCGGGGCATGGTGGCAAGAACTCTTGCTTTTGATTCAGGAGAGCTGGGTTTGAATCCCAGAGCCACAATGCATTCACTGTGTGACCTTGAGCAAGGCACTTAACCTTTCTGAGCCTTGATTCCCTTACCTGGTAAGCAAGAACACTAAGCTGTGCCTCTCTGGGGGGCTGCGAGGCCCAAGCTGAATGATGTGTGTGGTTGAGTTTTGAACTAGAGAGAGATATATAAAGAATGCTGTCTTTGTTGTTGTGGACAGTCTGGAAGGAGTCTTAGAAAACTAGAAGAGTATGTTTCAAGCTTTCTGCCTTGCAACAAACATTTACGTTTTCCTTTGGCAAACCCCAAATAGACCTTTCCAGGCAGTGGCCCATCAGACAATCCTGTGAGCCAGGGAGGGACCATCCCTGGCTCTCAGGAAGCATGGTGCCCCAGCTATGGTTCCTGACTAACACAAGAACGAGCCTTGATGCAGGCAGAGCAGTGGGCAGCTCTGCCCATGTCGGAGCTATGAAATTGTTAATCCGTGCGGTTTCTAGGACAACTACTCTGCACACCATACTGAGTGTAGAGGTGGGGAAAATCTGCTTAACATGTTACTCTTGCACTGTGCTTTTAACTTTTCCTTTCATACCCTTTATTGCTTTACTATAATTATGTGTTTATGTGAGAAAATGTTTAATGCTGGTCCTTTTCCTACATTTTAAGTTCATTGAGGGAATGGGAGATGCTCATTTGAACACTTTTGAGTTCTCAACACTCCTCAAAATGTCATCACTCAACTAGTCACTTACAAAGAATTTACTAGGCCGGTCACAGTGGCTCAAGCCTGTAATCCCAGCATTTTCGGAGGCCGAGGCGGGCGGATCACGAGGTCAGGAGATCGAAACCATCCTGGCTAACATGGTGAAACCCTGTCTCTACTAAAAATACAAAAAATCAGCCAGGTAAGGTGGCAAGCACCTGTAGTCCCAGCTACTCGGGAGGCTGAGACAGGAGAATAGCGTGAACCCAGGAGGTGGAGCTTGCAGTGAGCCGAGATCGTGCCACTGCACTCCAGCCTAGGCAACAGAGTGAGACTCCATCTCAAAAAAAGAAAAAAAAAAAGAAAAAAAAATTACTAATGCATGAATAGTAAATATGTATTTTTGAAAATTAAAAAACCAATATAGTATTACACTGTCATATTGTGTGGGAATGTTTACTTTTCCTTTTGGCTTCCTGTTACAATAGAATCATAGGAGAGAGGATTAACTTGATAAGGATACAAGGATCAATGGAAACATCGTATTATCCGTATTTCATATTTTCATTATTTGAGTAGCCAGTATGTACTGAGATAATGTATGAAAAACGTATCTTGCTGCTATTTTTGTCTGTCTCCTTTAATTTCTAAAGCATTAATGCAGCAGTGAAGTCTTCAAGCTTTTGTTCATTCTTCAAAGAGCCTTTGGGAGCATTGTACCTTTAGACAGGATCCCAGAATCTCAGGGACACTTGCCTAAGTATGTGACATTCATCCTTAGTGAAAAACTATCATAAAAACAGGTGGGAGCCCTTTACTGAATGTGTGTAGACATTTCCCAACTCATATCTCAATTTCCATGTACAGAAAATTCTCATACCCAATGACAGATATAAATTTTGAAGAGTTGTTTTATGCAAAACATTTCCAAAAAGTATTTACAATTTACCTCATCAGGCAAGAAATACAAAGATGTATATTTTTTTTGGTTGTTAAAAAAACATTGTTTTCTCAAATGCACTGTGGCATTGATTGGGAGGAAAAGTGAGTTTTAGTAGCTCTGAGATACTTTCTACCCCAACCATCCCTATTCAAGTTCATAATAAATTCAGAACTATGGTTGTTGCATGAATTGGATGAAGCATGCTATCATGGCACAGTACTTTGCAGGCCTCCAGCAAGCCCACCAACTGATGGTTTACAGCTGTCATGGTTGCAGCAGTGGAAGCTAATAAGAAAATCTCCAGGATGTCTGTTAAAGCAACTGGAATACAGAATAAGAAAACCAAGGTGAGTATTCTGTCAGAGATAAGGACCTGATTTAATGGAAAAGCTGGCGCTTTCATGCCACTCAGCCAAGGCATGTACTGAGAGGAAGCATTACATAAATAATGCCCTCATACAGCTTGGGCTTCTGCCAAAATGCTAACGGATGTGAACCAAAACAACATGTCAAAAAAGGTTTTTGTTTTTATTAACCACAAATATATGGATAATATCACTGCCCATTTGCAGATAGGCATGCTAGTTTTTAAAAATGTTACAAGGATTTTTATGGCCCCTTAAGTTACATTCCACATGTGGGTAAAACTGAAGCTATTTATGGGCCAAAATGTCCTGGTCTCAAGAAACTCAAAGTACAATGAAAGAGGCAAGTAAACCAGCATTACGTAGCGTGAAAAAGGAGCTAGACTAGACCAAGTGCATCATAGAGGGAAGAGTTTGCGTCTTCATCTTTCTCCAGCTCTTAGTCCAATGCCCGGCACATGCATTCAGTTCTTACTAATTACTGAAATGGGTGATAACTGAATATAGAGCTTCATAATATAGGAGCTCGGAGGAAGGGACACTTAAGTCCAAGTAGTGGGGGTAAATAGAAGGTCAAAAACAACTTTACAGAGGAAGTGACTTTTGTATGGAATTATGACAGTTTGGAGTTAAACAAGCAAAGAGGTCAAGAACACTATAAGCAGCAGGAAAGGTTATCCAAGAAAGAGCAGGGATTAAGAGCAGGGCAATTTCCTAGATTTGCAAATAAAATCCTTTGTTATGCAGGTAGCTATGTAGCACAAGGTAGGTGGTAGGGAATAGACGTGGAGTTTTTTGATGGACAGAGACCAGATCTTGTATAACGTTATGGTGAACTTGAATTTCAGCCTTTATTAAACAGCCATCAAAGCATTTTAAACAGTAAACTGACATAACTGGACATACAGTGTTAAAAAGACTGCTATGATAGCTTTGTGGAAGATCACTTGGCTATGTGAGGCAATAAAATTGTAGACAGAGTATAACTGAGAGGCTTTGAGATGATCTAGACAAAACTTAGGAGATACTGAGATAAGGCAGTAATAACAAGGATAGAGAGCTGTGGACTCGTTTAAAAGCGGGTGCAGTGACTCATGTCTGTAGTCCCAGCACTTTGGGAGGCCAAGGCGGGCAGATCACCTGAGGTCAGGAGTTGGAGATCAGCCTGGCCAACACGGCAAAACCCCGTCTCTATTAAGAACCCCAAAATTAGCCGGGTGCCTGTAATCCCAGCTACTCAGGAGGCTGTGGCAGGAGAATAAAATAAAACAAAATAAAAAATAAAAGATATATGGGAGATAGAATTGGCAAAGACTAGAGATTACATGTGGGAAGAGAGAAACAAACAGATGCTCAGGGTTCTGACTTGGGCACCTGGAGAAGGATAATGCCATTCATTGAGGGTAGTGAACACTGGAAGGGAAGAATTTGGCTAAGGTAGATATAAATGGGTTCTCTTATTTATGTGATCAGCTTGAGGGTCTGGGGAAATTCAAACTAAGATACTCAACAGGTTGTGGAATATTTGAGTCTGTGTATTATAGCTCATAAAAGATCTCTAAGGATGTAACTTTGAGAATTATCAGCTTATAACTTGTAACTGTAGAGAGTCTAGATTAGATCATGCATAAGAATACACAGAATGAGAGGAGAGCCTGGGCCAGAGCCCGGAATGAACAGTAAGAGGGACAGGAAAAGCTCTTCTAAATAGCTTGAATCCCAAAACTGCATAAACAGAGAAAGAAAGAAACTGTAGGTGGCCGAGGTATATGTATATCCATTAAAGGAATGGCACAACAACAAAACAGATAAATCAAGGGTAGATCAACATCTTAGCTCTCAGAAATATGGTTTAATCTTAAACTTATTTTCTCTAACTTCTGGCATTCCCAGATCATAGATCAAATGTACTAGAATTATAAAATCTGCTTTTTCTCTCATGCAGGTGGCAAAAAAGCTACCTTTTAGATGATGCTAGCCCCATAGGACATCCCCAAAGACAAGTATCTCCTTTTTGAGAATCAAGATGTGATTGTAACACATTCCTGTCTGTCTTTCCTGATGAGGCTCCTGCTGCACATTTTGGGATTTTTTTTTTTTTTTTTTTTTTTTTTTTTTTGGGGGGGGGGGGGGGGGAGGGGGGTGGGAAGGTGGGAACTTGCAAAAGATGCTACTGAGTGTAGAAGGGTTTAACCTTTATATATCTTTGGAGAAGTATGCCCTTGAAAAGAATGTATTGACATACGTGTCACCTATGTCTGGAGTGGTGATGGACATCACGTGATCAATAAGGTTTCCATCACCCCAGCTGCTAGGGATTTTACTGCTTCCCTTTAAATGTGTTTTCTGAGATGGTGTTTTATAATGCTTTTCTCTAATTAACTTGGATATTTCGACAATCTAAAGTTTGCTTTATTTGTGAGCCTTGGCACTTAATCCGATGCCTTTATTCCCACTTTTGCTGCCATTGGCAATCATCTTTAAAATGGAAATCACCTAAATGAAATCTAGAATATCCACCTATTATATGCAGCTGGGAAGCCTAAAATGGCCTGGCTCAGGATAGATTCAGTTTTGGTTAAACTAAATACAATTCCTGCCCAATTCTATTAATAATTAAAATACTTATTTATAGTTGTTTAATAAAGGCAGCATGGACCATATCTATATTAGAATAGAATAGTGAGGACTTGAAAACAAGGAAACAAGCCTACAGAATTTTCTATAAGAAATGCCCAAATAAAAGTGAAGAAAAGTTTAAAATAAATGGATTTGTTTTCAAACAAAACCACATTTTAAAATTTTCTTCACATTTATGATTTCCTCACTGCCACCCTGTTTAAGGCAAGACTTCTGTTCCCCATTTTACAGATGAAGAAAGTGAAACAAGAACATTGAGTAACTTGACTAAGGTCAGATTTAGAGAACAGATGAGAATTTAAACCCAGGTCTTCCATATTCACCTGCCAGAAATCATTCTTTATTCCATGGAAATGGAAAAGTAGTCATTCTTAATTCTCTTACTTGAGAACTGATTAGGAAATCATGCCTTTCCAAAGTATGTTGAAAGCCTCTGAATCACCATCCTTAGGGAACACATTTTTCTCAAAGAGGCATTTAGATTTTTTATTTGGTGTTCATTTGCATCAGGATATACACACATGTATGATGTATGTGCATCAGGATATACACACACATATGTATGATGTGTGTCTATATATATCCTGAAGCATTCTTCCTTTCGTTCTGAACAATTTCTTATTCTTCTAAGAGGTTAGTCAGATTTATTTTTGCACCATGACTGAGACTAAATGGATAAAAGTTCAATTAGATTCTATATTATACTAAAGACTGAACTATTAGTTCCATGTGAAATAAGGCTTATATTTTAAGCAGGCTTTTAACAAGCCTTCTAAGAGTTTAATATTTAATGCATACTGCTAGTGTAATAGCACTGAACTGCACTACGCTTACTGCTCTTTTAAAAATCAACCCAAATTTCTGCTTATTTAATTCATGGTTTATCCAAGGTATTTTATACATTAACTTGTCTTATATGTCATTCCATAATCCAGGAAAATATTTTAAATTTAACTCAAATTTTTGTTTTGTGATACTGGAGTTTTTAGCTAAATTAACAAGTCCAGCATATTGGATTTTTTAGCTAAATTGACAAGTTTGGCATAACATATATATTGCTGGTAGCTTAATAGATAATTCACATATTAAACTATTTCATTTAACATATTTTATATTGAAGTTTTATCAATCCTGTCTCAGAAATTTAATTTTGGCTTAAGATGTAATACATGCTATCATAAGACTTGGACTTCATATTTTTCAAATCCTGAAAATCTGGAGACCCCTCCTTTGCCAAATCACAGCTTCATATGTTACAGGAAGAGTTGCAAACTGCATTTTATTTTCTCTGTACTGGCCAAAAACCTGTGCCCCTGGAGAAAAATGATCTTGAGGAAAGAGATATAAATCAGTTGGATATTTAGACAAGAAGAATAGGCAAGGTTAATATTAGGATAAAGTTTATTTTTTCCAATTCCACATAATTAAAATCCTTAGTTGTACAAAAATTGCCTAGCGTAGAGGTCACATATTGTAAAAAGAAAAAAAATTAGAAAAGTATAAGTATGTTTATTTGCCCCTATTCTCTAGAACATAGTCGTTGTCAAACTTGGACCTGTATCCATGAAATGGGTGAAAATGTCACATTTGGTGTCATTTCAACTTTTATGTTTTATATTATGAGTGATATTATAGATACATGAGATATATAAACATGTATCTATTTGATGCATTTGGGTTTTATCCAAATAAAATGTATATAAATTTAACCACTGAAACATAAATGGAGATATGGCTTCGTTTATTGCCTCATGGATGTTCGGACATCAATTAAGTGTCCCATTTCCCAGTAGACTAAATTTCTATATAACTTAAATTTTTATAGTATTGTGTAATAGCCTTACCATTTTCAGAATTGGCATATCAATTTTTTTCTTATTCTTGCATTTCAAACTCTTTCTGAATCTTACTTTTTCCATGTGAACTATAGAATTACCTCATTAATCTCACCTCACCCCCAAAAATTCATGTTGGCATTTTGAAATACATTTTATTGATATATAATTTACATAAAGTTAAATGCACCCATTTTAAGTGAACAGCTCAGTGGGTTTTGGTAGATATGTGTAACTGAACATTTTCATCACCTCACAAAGTTCTCTTGATCTTCTTTGTAGCAATTCTCCCATCCTGGCCCCAAGCAAACAGGGATCTGCTTTCTGTCACTGTCGACTAAAATTTCATGTAAACAGAGTCAATACCATAAGTACACTGGTGTCTGGCTTATTTTATTGAGCATGGTGTTTTGGTATTCATCCATGTTGCGTGTATGAAGCACTTTGTTCTTTTATTGCTAAGTAGCATTCCACTGTATGAGAATGCCACTTTCATTTGTTCACCTGAGAAAATTCATAGGGTCAAATGATAGCTAGGCTTTTAGTGTGAGGTTCGATGTTTATCTGGTTAGAAGTAAGCAGTGGTTAGCTGTACAGTGGTTGCTATAGTTCTGGTATCAGTGGCTGAAATCTGCTCTGTTATCCCTTTTTTGTCTCCCTGTTTTCTTTGGGTTTTCTTAAAGACTACTTAAATAGTCTAAGGCTTAGAATTCTTTAGCTGTAATCCCCTCCTGTTATTATATAGGAGCCCTATTGATGTGAGGGGAGGGAAAGCAATCTACAGTACAGTGATTAGGTCTGTCTTTTAGTAAGCCTGAGTTAGGTATTTCCCTTCCTCCATATTAAAGACTAGCAAGGGCTGGAGTTAAATGCTTCCCTTCCCCTGGGCTAGTTAGGCTTTGGTAAAACACCAGCTGGCTAGGCTCTGGCAAAATAGTTTCCTTTTCCAGGAGGCCTTATTTAAAAATAACAGAAAGTTCCAGCTATGTATCAAACTGGTTAGTTTTTCCTTCCTCCTACTGCAAGCACAATGGTTTCTGGAAGTAAAACTCACAGAAGTGTGGGCATCCTATTAAGCTGGACCCCCTTGAAATTTTTAACTGAAGCTAGTCTACTACACTGAGCCTCTAGCACCTCATCAATTATAATTTAAAGTAATCCTTCTGATACTGGCCCCAGGTGAAGGCTTTTGCTTGTTGCACTCTGATTCTCTGTATCTACCTGTCTGTCTCTCTAGTTTTCAAGTCAGCAGTTTGCCCTTTGGCCTCAGTACTCCGATGGATCTAATAAGATCTTCGGTTCATTCAGATTTTCTTGTGAAGATGAGGGTGATGACTTCTAAGGTCATGTTAGCTTGGAAACAGAAAGTACTCTTGTTATTCATTTTTAAAATATAGTAATTTGGTGTCTTACTGAGTTATGCGAGTTATTGATATTTCTGGAGAAAAGTGTTTTATCAGATACGTGAATTGCAACTAATTTCCCTTTCAATTTCCTTTCTCAATTGTCCACTGTTAGCATAAACAAAATAAGTTGATTTTTCTATGTTGACCTTATATCCTGAAAACTTGCTAAATTAAATTAGTTCTATTAGCAAATTTGTAGATCTTTTAGGATTTTTAAATGTACATAATCATGTTGTCTTCCAATGTAGACTTTTACTTATTTTTTGTGTGATTTGTCTGTCTTTCATTTCTTGACTAATCACATTATCTAGAACCTCATATAGTGTGGGATAAAAATGGTGATATCACACAGGCTTGTTCCATTCCGAGTTTTAAAGGAAAGTGTTCTTTCACTATTAAGTATAAAGTGGTAGATTTTGCACACACATCCTGATATGGTTTGGCTCTCTGTCTCCACTCAAATCTCATGTCAAATTGTAATTCCTAGTGTTGAGGAGGGTCCTGGTGTGAGGTGATTGAATCATGGGGCAGACTTCCCATCTTCCCCTTGCTGTTCTTGTGATAGAGTTCTCATGAGATTTGGTTGTTTGAAAGTGTGTATCACTTCCCCTTTCACTTCTTTCTCCTGCCTGCCATGTGAATATGTGCCTGCTTCCCCTTTGCCTTCTCCCATGATTGTAAGTTTCCTGAGGCCTCCCCAGAAACAGAAGTCTGTACAGCCCACAGTACCTTAAGCCAATTAAACCTCTTTTCTTTATAAATTGCCCAGTCTCAGGTATGTCATTATAGCAGCATGAGAACAGACTAATACATGTCTTTTATCAGGTTGCGCGTATTCCCTTCTATGTCTAGTTTTGAGAGTGTGGGTTTTACTTTTCACATATACTATTGCTGCATCTTTTCAGTTGATAATATATTATTCCTTTTTAAAAAATCCTGTTAATGATGAATAACATCAATTGATTATTTTTTTAACCTTAAGCTAACCTTGCATTCTTGAAATAAATCCAATTTGATCATATGACTTATCCTTTTGATGCAGTGCTGGATTCAATTTGTTAATATTTTGTTAAAGATTTTGCATCCATTTATAAGCAATATTTATAACTTTTTTCTTATGTCATTCTCTGGTTTTAGCAGGGTAATGCTTGCCTCCAATTTGTTAAAATTGTTACTTACACCTCCATATACTAAGTTTATGTATGATTGGCACTTATTCTTAGGTATTAGGTAGGATTTACCAGTAAAATAATGTGGACTTAGACTTGTAGGTTTTGTAAAATTATAAATTCAATTTCTTTAATAGCTATAAGGTTTTAACATTTTCTATTACGTATGTCAATTTAAGTAAATTGTCACTCAAAGATATTGTCAATTTCATCTAACGTGACAATTTTATTGGCAAAATTTTAATACAATTCTCTTTATTATCCTTTTATGTCTGTAATATTTATAGTGAAATACATTCTTTCATTCCTGCTATATTGATCATTTGTATCTGCTCTCCTTCTCATGTGTGCTGTTCCTTTTTTGCTCAGCCTAGTTAGAGGTTTACTGATATTGTAAAACACACATTTGGTTTCATTGATTTTTAAAAAATGTATATCTCTTTCTAATATATTAATTACTCCTTTTACTTCAAAGTTTTCTTTTTCAAGATTTTGAAGTAGAATTTGAGATCATTAACTTAGCTCTTATTTATTTATTTATTTATTTTTAGATTTATTTTTTATTATACTTTAAGTTCTAGGGTACATGTGCATAATGTGCAGGTTTGTTACATATGTATACTTGTCCCATGTTGGTGTGCTGCACCCATCAACTCGTCAGCACCCATCAATTCATCCTTTATATCATGTATAACTCCCAATGCAATCCCCCCCTCCCCCGCCATGCTAGGCCCCAGTGTGTGATGTTCCCCTTCCCGAGTCCAAGTGATCTCATTGTTCAGTTCCCACCTATGAGTGAGAACATGTGGTGTCTGGTTTTCTGTTCTTGTGATAGTTTGCTAAGAATGATGGTTTCCAGCTGCATCCATGTCCCTACAAAGGACGCAAGCTCATCCTTTTTTATGGCTGCATAGTATTCCATGGTGTATATGTGCCACATTTTCTTAATCCAGTCTGTCACAGATGGACATTTATTTCTAAAACAAACATTTTAGGTTACACATTTCCTTCTAAACCCCACTTTAGCTATATTTCACACATTTTGCTTTGATATATTTAATCATCATTCTTCCCCAAATATTTTTGAGTTGCCTTGTTACTTTTTATTTGATCCACAGACTATTTAGAAATTTGCTTATTTTCCAGGTATAGGGGATTTTTGATAAATCTTTTGCTATTTATTTATAGTTTAAGTCTTTTATGGTTCACTAATATTCTGTTACTTTAATTCTTTCAAATTAATTAGTCTTGTTTTATACCCCAGAAAATGCTCTATATTGGTGAATTTTTCATTTGCACTAGAAAAGATTATGTATTTTGTAGGTGTTGGGTGAACTGCTTATAAATGTCAATTAGTTCAAGTTTGTCAATACTACATTTCATGCGTTTTATATCCTTGTTAATGTTCTGTCTACTTTTTAAGTTAACAAGTGAGGAGTATTAATCTCCAACTATAAACGTGAAATTATCTTTTCGCTTTGGTTCTCTGGTGTCTTACACTGAAACCTTTTACACAGGCATTTAGGATATTTGTCTTTTTAATGAATTGCCCATTTATGATAAAATGTCACCAATTTTCTCTTATAATATTTCATGTTTTACAGTCTTTTATTAATATAGTGATGCATTTTCTTATGTATTTGTATTTTGTATCCTTTTAATCTTTTAAGCTATATGTTTATTTATATTTAAAGTGTGTTTCTTATAGCTGGCATATTTAGGTCTTGTGTGTGTCCTGCATGGTCATTTCTACCTTTTAATTTGACTGTTCAGAAAATTTATTTGAGATGGAGTCTCGCTCTGTCACTCAGGCTGGAGTGCCTCCCAAAGTGCTGGGATTACAGGCGTGAGCCACTGCACCCTGCTGGAATATTTATTTTTAATGCAATTGTTGATATGGCTCTGTTTAAGCCTATTACCTTTGTTTTTCTTTTTCTTTCTTTTTTTATTTCAGTAGCTTTTAGGGAACTAAAAGCTTTTGGTTACATGGAATAAGTTTTTTAGTGGTGCTTTCTGAGATTTTGGTGCACTCATGACCTGAACAGTGTACACTGTACCCAATATGTAGTCTTTTATCATTCAACCCCCCTCCCAGTCTTCTCCCTGAGTCCTAAAACTTCATTACATCATTCTTATGCCTTTGCATCCTCATGGCTTAGCTGCTTGGCTCCTACTTACAAGTGAGAACATAAGATAGTATTCCATTCCAGAGTTAGTTCACTTAAAATAACGGCCTCCATCTCCATTCAAGTTGCTGCAAATGCATTATTTCATTCTGTTTTATGGCTGAAGAGTATTCCATGATATATATGTATATCAATATCACATTTTCTTTATCCACTCATTGGTTGATGGTCATTTAGGTTCATATTTTTGCAAGTGTAAATTGTGCTGCTATAGACATGCAGGTTCATCTGTCTTTTTCATATAATTCCTTTTTTTTCTTCTGGGTAGATACCTAGTAGTGGATGGCTGGAATAAATCGTAATTCTACTTTTAGTTCTTTAAGGAATCTCCATATTATTTTCCATAGTGGTTGTACTAGTTAACATTCCCACCAGCAATGTAAAAGTGTTTTTTTGTTTGTTTGTTTGTTTTTTGTTTCTCCCACATCCATGCCAACATCTATTTTTTTAATTTTTAAATTATGTCCATTCTTGCAGGAATAAAGTGGTATCTCATTTTGGTTTTAATTTCCATTTCCCTGATTATTAGTCATGTTGAGCATTTTTTCACATGTTGGCCATTTGTATATCTTTTGTTGAGAATTGTCTATTCATATCCTTTGCCCACTTTTTGATGGGATTGTTTGTATTTTTCTTGCTGATTCGTTTGAGTTCCTTGTAGATTCTGGATATTAGTCCTTTGTCAGATGCATAGTTTACAAAGATTTTCTCCCATTCTGTGGATTGTCTGTTTACTCTGCTGATTATTTCTTTTTCTGTGCAGAAGCTTTTAGTTTAATTAGGTCCCATTTATTTACTTTTGTTTTGTTGCATTTGTTTTGGATTCTTGGTTATCAATTCTTTGCCTCAGCCAATGTCTAGAAGAATTTTCCAATGTTATCTTCTAGAAATTTTATGGCTTAAGGCTCTGGATTTAAGTCTTTGTCCATCTTGTGTTGATTTTTCCATAAGGTGAGAGATGAGGATCCATTTTCATTCTTCTACATGTGGCTAGCCATGTTTCCCAGCACTATTTGTTGAATATTGTGGTCCTTTCCCCACTTTGTTTTTGTATGCTTTGTAGAAGATCTAAGGCTCTAAGTGTTTGGCTTTACTTATGGTTCTGTATTCTGTTCCACTGGTCTATGGGCTTGTTTTAATATACCACCATCATCCTGTTTTGATAACTATAGCCTTGTAGTATAGTTTGAAGTTGGGTAAAGTGATGTCTCCAGATTTGTTCTTTTTGCTTAGTCTTGCTTTGGCTAAGTGGGCTCTTTTTTGGTTTCATATGAATTTTAGGATTGTTTATTTCTAGTTGTTCCATTTGTTTTAGCTTCCTTCCCCCTGCCCCACCTTTTCTTCTTTTAGATTAAGTTAGTACCTTTTAATATTCTACATTATTTCTCCTTTTGGTTTATTAGGTATTCCTGTTTGCAGTAATTTTAGTGGTTGCTCTATGGTTTACAATATGAATATTCAACTTATCATGGTAACTTTGAAAAAGTAGTACACCATTTCCAAATAATACAAGAAGTTTAGAGCAGTATGCTTCCATTTACTCCTCTTATTCTTGTAATATTGTTTTTATATTTTGTATTCGTATATGTGGTTATACAGTCATATTGATTTTATTTTTTTCAGTCAATTATCTCTTAAACTTAGAAGGAAAAAAATATCTTTTATGTTCATCTGCACGTTTATCATTTCCAGTACCTTTTATTACTTTGTATGGATTCATTCATGTATTCACTTGAAATCATTTTTTTCTCATTGATTTGTGACTTTCTCTTTATTACCACTTCAGTAATTCAATGAAATGCCTTACAGTACTCTTAAAAATGTGTTTCTCTCACTTGGAGTTTACTCATTTTATATATTTAAAATTTATCACATGATGTTGAGTCATTTTCTTCAAATATTCTTTCTGCTTTCCACCTTCTCTGTTGAGACTCAATTAACCTTATATTAGATCATTTTATATTGTCCCACAGGTCATTAAAGAACTGCTCATATATTTCCCGTCTTTTCACTCACTGTACTTCAAACTTACGCCAGTTATCATAAAATGTCTGGAAGCAGAAGTCCTGCTATGACTTTTAGTTTTATAAATTTAAAATTTAAATCGTTTTCTCAAATTATGAGTGTTTGATTTTAATTCATATTAGGAAGTAAGAAGAAAGGAAGAAAAATTTCACCAAAACAGAAAACAGAACTTCTGAACATACTTGTATAATTATTTGAACATGCATACACTTTTGTATTATGTATGCATGTCAATTACCTATCAATAATTAGAAGTATTATATAGTTATATAAACTAAATGTATAATTATCATATGATATAAATTAAATATTATCAAATAGTTGAGGAAACTCAATAGAGCAAAAAAAGTCCAATATGAAGTAATAGGACAAATACCACTGAAAAAATTAAAAATAACTGAGAAATAAAATAATTTTAATTGGTATGTTCAGAGCAATTTAAAAGGATACACTGCATTTTCAACTAAAAAGGACTGATCTGAAAAGGAAGCTTTAGAAAAAAGTTTTAGAAAACAGAATATTGGTAAAGTTAAAAAATTCAGCAAATGAGATTAAAAATTACAGCTTAACTGCTGTGAGGTTTATCTCAGCATGCTAGTTAATGCCAGTAACTTTGCAAATGTGGCAACATGGTCACAACAGGAGAGAGATTAAGTGGGCAGCTCAGTTAAATGTAAATTTATTGTCTTTTTTTCTGTGAAAATAACGACAAAATTTTCTTGGTTGTCCAAAGCATTACACTGATAAAGAAAGGACAACACATTGTAATATGTTATAAATAACCAGCCTTTCTCCTTAAATCCATGCATGTGCTCTATTTCCTATCTGTGAATTCTTTAAGCTATTCTTAATTTCATTCTCTTAGAACAGAGAAATCATCTCAGGAAAGTATTAGAATCCATATATTAAAGGCAAAGATGAGGAAATTGGAATTTAACCTTACCTTGACCAACGTTGCTATATTTTGGGTCAATAGTTTGGAATAATTTGTATTTAATTTTCTGTGCTTTAGGAGTAAGTTTTTAGAAGTAAAATTGAGCAGCAGATTTGGAACCTTAGCTAATATATGATACGATTATAAAATTAGAGCCAGTCCATTTGTAAATAATTGTTTAAAGGCTGATAATAGAAGCAGGATGAATTTGATTGCCTGTACCAACTTGAATGTGGAAAGTTTGCTTTGGGTAAAATCAAATTACATAAACAAAACACTGATGAATTGTTAACACCAGGCCAATGTTTACACTAAATCAAATCAGTTGTGCTGCTATAGACTTAAGTTAATAAACTAGACTGGACTTTGTTTTTTTAGGGTCATTAATAAAAGAATGACTATCATGTTAAATCTGACTAATAGTTACTTTTCATGAATCAAAGTAATGAGCTGAAATCATCAAAATGTCTCAGATAATCATCATTAGCATGTTGTCTTTTATATATCCAAGATCCTGTGCAGTCAACATGTTTTTTTTCTTCAAATCATACTTAAGGCATTTTTGTGTCTTAGTCCAACTTTTAATTACTGCTGGTTCCAAATTCTAATAAGTTATTTTTCACAGGCTTGTTTAGATATCAAGGGTTTGAAAATCAGAAAAAAAAAACGTTCAAAATGGTGGTTTTATTTATGAGTTTTTTCATCACCATTATGGGAATAATATGGCCAAATACTAAAAATCTTATTTTCTGTCTCCCTGGGATAATCAAGATTCCGTTGTTCTCCTATCTGCCTTTGCCCTCTCAGAGTAGTTCTAAAAAGAATCAGGTAGAAGTCATTTACTCCTTTTTTTTTCTGCTGGTCCAATTGCAGAATTCTTTGTATTCTATGTGTACATGATATTGGCCTTGGGTCCCAACAATGGAATATGTGGCATCAATGCTCAGGTCTAATACATTTTGGGAAAGTCATACATTTTTATAATTGTGTTTGAAACATCCACAAAGATGTTTGAAATGTCACCAATTAAAAGAAATTTGACTTTCGACTTTAATTCCATGAAGAAGGGAAATTGAAAAATATAGTTCATAGAAGTAGAAGTTCTAAATGAGGTCACTGCTGTGAGTAATGTCTTTAAGACACAGCCTGAGATTCAAGTTTGCCCTGCAAGAGGTCCAGCTGCTGGCCAAGATCCCGTTTGCAGTCCTTTCTGCAAAATTTTATCTCTCTACACTGAATTTCTTTGTATTTTCTTGTCTTAAATCTCTTTTCATCTCCCTTTCCTGAGTTTATTTTACATGAGATCAAGTATGTAATGATTATCACAATTTCAGCAATTTGTTGATGTTAATTTATTTCATTCTGAAGCAAAAATCTGAAAGATAAATCTCTAGTTTTTTCATTCCCTATCTCACTTCCTTCTCTACCCAAATCTTCTAAATACCATGGACAATGTGATTCACAGTGTCTTCTCTTCTTCCCATTCCTTCCCATTCAATATCACTGAATTGAAATAAGTCTCAATTCAGGTATATTTGCCTGAGTTGAATCTTCCTCTAGTCACATAGTAAAAAGCCCATGTCACCATTGGAAAGAATGAAAATTGGACTATCAACACATGAATACTAATCATTCCAAGTTGCATGAGCAAAGTGCTTTTTCTATCTTGAGTATTTCCTGGTTGGTACCTGTTGCGCTGACCAATCACAAAAGAGGGCATGAAGCAGTTGACAACCTACACTTGGGAATAATCAACCAGAAAGCAAGTTGAGAAACATAAAGAGCTTAAATCCAAATTTATAGTGGGCTAGAGCATAAGGTGGGAGACCCTATGGTGACTTCAGGCAATTAGGGAAATAGGTGCAGATTTCCACCTTTTAAAACTGTAAGCTGGCAGGACTGTGTCATCTCTAACGTGTACTTCTATGCAAAACACCAAACTTAGTGCCATAGAGGACAAGATAAATGATATTTGGAATCTTTATCTGTGAAAAGCATGTCATCTTGTTGAAACATAGAGACATTTAGCCAAATAGTACAACATACTAAATAAGAAAATGTCTACCTGGCCAGTTTGGAGGCTGTAGCCACAGAGAAGACACTTAAATTCCAACAATGCTCTTGTGCTATGTGGTTGCCATGGCTGTTGCTGGCACCCTTCCTTGGTGAGCTGGTCTGGTCTCCAAAAGTGCTCTGGGATCACCCTTCATTGCTGCAATGAATGTCCATGCCTCTGACACTCTTCTTCAGGAATGGCATGGTGGAGATGTCCTCTAATTTTGAAGAGCATATTCTTGGCGTTAATACCTCTGCTGCCCTTGAAGAGAGTCAGCCTGTCTTAAGTGTTGGTGGTGGTATTGCCCAAGTACATGGACTGAGGAATGTTCAAGCAGAAGAAATGGAAGAATTTTCTTCAGGCTTAAAGGATATGTCTCTGAACTAGGAACCTGAAAATGTTTGGAAATGACAAACTGAAGGAGGAGATATTGTGAAGAGGACAGGAGCCACTGTAGACATTCCAGTTGATAAGGAGCTGTTGGGTTGTGTAGTAGATACTCTTGATCGTGCCCTTAATTATATGGGTCCAATGGTTCCAAAACCTATAGACAAGTTGGTTAGAAAAACCTTGGAATTATTCCTCAAACTTTGTTGCATAAACTAAGCAGACTAGCATTAAGACTCTGGGTGGCTTTGTGTTAATTAGTTGTGGTTCATGTGAACTGATGATTGGCAACCAACAGACTGGCAAAATTTAAATTGCTATTGACACCATCATTATACACTCCAATGATCTGATAGAAGAAGCTGTATTGTCTCTACATTGCAATGAGTTAAGAGATCATTTCCCAGTTGGTGAAGAGACTTACACATGTAGATGTCATGAAGTAAGCTATTGTGGTTCAGCTACTACTACTGATGTTGCCCCACTTCAGTACCTGGCTTCTTATTGTGGCTGTTCTATGGGAGAATATTTTAGAGATAATGGCAAATACACATTCGCCATCTATGATGATATATCCAAATAGGCTGTTGATTGCTATCAGATGTCCCTGCTACTCTGCCGAGTCCCTGTTGTGAGGCCTATCCTGGTGACATGTTTCACTTATAATCCTGTCTTTTGGAGAGAGTAGCCAAAATGCATAATTCCTCTGGCAGTAGCTCCTTGATTGCTTTACCAGTCACAGAAGCACAAGCTGGTAATATCTGCTTACATTTCAGCAAATGGAATATCCATTGCTGACTAACAGATCTTCTTAAAAACAGAATTACTCTACAAAAGTATCTGCTCTGTCATTAATGTTGGTCTGTCTGTGTTCTCCATTGGATATGCTGCCCAAACTAGAGCCATAAAGTAGGAGGCAGGTACCATGAAGCTGGAATTGGCTCGTTATCAGAAATGCTGCTTTTGCCCAGTTTGATTCTGACTTTAATGTTGTCACTCAACAACTCCAAAGCTGGTGTGTATCTGCCTAAGCTGCTGATACAAGGCTAGTATTCTTCCATGGCTATTGAAAACAAACAAGCAGTTGCAATCTATACTCACGTAAGAAGGCTATCTTGATAAACTGGAGCCTACCGAGATCACAAAGTTTGAGAACGCTTTCTTGGCAACTATTATCAGCCAACACCAAGCCCTGTTCGGCAATATTAAGGCTGATGGAAAGATCCCTTAGCAGTCAAATGCAAAGCTGATAGAGATTATAACAAACTTCTTGGCTGGATTTGAAGCTTTTACTATGAATTCACATCAAATATCAGTTTGGTTTTGTCATTTTTTTCCTAGTAATCAGCTTCATTTATAAAAGGACTCTCATACTTAAATTGTACAGAAATCATGTTAAAAATATCAGTTCCATGTTGCTTGGTGGCTTAAAAAATGTCAAAATGCTTCTCTGGATAGTAACTATTGCATTACAAATCTTCACTGACTATGGAACAAGAGAAAATGGACACAAATGTAAGCCCATGGGTTGAATTATAAGGAGCATCTTGTAAAATAGAAGATGGTAACTTTTTTTCCCCTTAAAATAGCACTGGCTCTGCTTTCATTGTGGAAAATAGAAAAACTATTTTATGTTCTTTATCAGTCTTGTGTTTTAGATAATAACTATAAATTATTTTATCATTTTCTTAATTTTACATATTTATGAGGTTCATGTTATATAATGCTGGGAAAAGTGGGGAGTGAAGAGAGGTTGGTTAATAAGTACAAAAATACAGTAAGGAATAAGCTATATTATTTATATAATATATAATCACATTTATATTCTTATATTTATTGATATTATTGATATTATCATTTTTATTTACAGAAATACTCAGTGTATTTCAATAGTGACAAATACATGGAATGAATGCACTAGATTCATCTTTTAAATTTTCTGGGTGGTAAAGACTCACAAAACAAAATGTAAAGCATAAGAATTATATATGAAGAGAGGTTCATAAATATATAAATCATAATTTAATATTAAAATAAAATGATTAGACAATATACACATTTAATGATGTATAATTATCACACTATAAAAGAAAAAATCGGTGACCTATAGTCCATGTAAATGTTAAATTCACATTTCTTTTATGTGAACAAATTATTAAAGCAACAACAATCACATGCTATACACACTAACTTGCTAGCAAAAACATTAAGAACTATTAATAATAAGCTGTTTTCTGTAATTTCATTTGTTTAGATAGATACACTTTATCCTCTTATGATCTGTGCACTTTTAAATCTAGTTTTTTAAAATTGATAAAATTGTATTGTATACAATACAATGTTTTGAAATATATATATTGCAGAATGACTACAGCAAGCTAATTCACATATGCATTACCTCACATAGTTATTTCATGGTGGAATACTTACTATCTAATCTCTTAGCATTTTCCTAGAATACAATGTATTATCTATTGCACAACATGGTAACTATTGTTCTTTTGAACTTATTCCTACTATGTATCTGAAATTTTGTGTCCTTTGACCAAAACCTCCCCAATTCTCTCCCCACCTGTCCCAGCCCCTGGTAACCACCATTCTACTCTCTACTTCTATTGAGTTCAACTTTTTAGATTCCATATACGAATGAGATAATGCAGTATTTGTCTTTCTGTGCCTGGCTTATCTCACCTAATGTAATGTCTTCCAGGTTCATCCATGCCACTGTAAATGACAAGAGTTCCTTTTTTTGTTAAGGCTGAATAGTATTCCATTGTGTATATATACTGCATTTTAATTATCCTTTCATTTATTGATAGTCACTTAGGTTGATTCCATATCTTGACTATTGTGAACAATGCTGCAATAAATATAGGGGTGTAAATATGTCTTCTAAACACTGATCTTATATCCTTTGGATGTATACCAGTAGTAGGATTTCTGTAGTATATGGCATAGTTTCAATTGTTTAAAGAACCTCCATAGTGTTTCTATAATGGCTGTACTAATTTACATTTCTGTCAACAATGGTCCAGGGGTCCCATTTCTCTCCATCTTACCTAGCACTTTCATCTTTTCAGTAATAGCCTTTTTAGCAGGTGTAAGGTGCTATTTTGCTTTAATTTGCATTTCTGTAATAAATAATGATGAGCACTGTTTGGATACTTGTTGGCCTTGTATGGCTTCTTTCAAGAAATGTCTATTTATATCTTTTTTGCCCATTTTAAAATCAGGTTATTTGGTCTTTTGCTATTGAGTTGTTGGAGTTCCTTATATATTTTAGATATTAATCAATTTTCAGATATATGGTTTATAAATATTTTTCCCATTCCATAGGTTGTATCTTAACTCTAATAGTCTTTGTGGCTGTGTAGAAGCTTTTTAGTTTGATGTAGTCCCACTTTTTTTTTTTTTTTTTTTTTTTTTGGAGACAGGGTCTTGCTCTGTCTCTGGGCTGGAGTACAGTGGCACCATCCTGGCTCACTGCAACCTCCACCTTCTGGGGTTCAAGTGTTTCTCCCACCTCAGTCTCTAGAGTAACTAGGACTACAGGCACATGCAACCACACCCAGCTAATTTTTGTATTTTCAGTAGAGACAGTCTTGCTATGTG
>NW_016812078.1:1651284-1670097 GCF_001698545.2 Rhinopithecus bieti | reverse complement strand
CTTTCTTTCTTTCTTTCTTTCTTTCTTTCTTTCTTTCTTTCTTTCTTTCTTTCTTTTGTTGTTATCTAGTTTTGGAGAAGAATTGATAGTATATTTCTTTAAATGTTTAATAGAATTCAGCAGTGGATTTACCAGGTCTTGGGGTTTTCTTTGATGGGGAACATTCATTACTGATCAAGTCTCCTTACTTTTTTTGGTTTGTTCAGATTTTCTATTTTCTTTTTTACTCTTTAATCTTGGTATATTGCAGGTACCTAGGAATTTATTCATCTCTTCTAGATGATCCAAGTTGTTGATATGTAATAATTCATAATAGTCTCTTATAATCCTTTGTATTTCTCTCCTGTCAGTTGCAGAGTTTCCCCTTTCATTTCTGATTTTATTTGATTCCTCATTTTCCTTAGCCTGGCTAAAAGTTTATTGTATATTTTTTTAAAATAACGACTCTTAGTTTTAAGACTTTTCTATTTTTCTAGTCTCTTTCATTTATTTCTGCTCTGATCTTTCTTATTTATTTTCTTAATTTGGGCTTAGTATTTTATTCTTTTTTGTGTCCTTTTGGTACAACATTATTTATTTGGGATCTTATTTTTTGATGTAGTTGTGTATTGCTATAAAGTTCCCCCTTAGAACTGCTTTGGCTTCATACCATAAGTTTTGATATGTTGTGTTTTCATTTTCATTTGTCTTAAGAAATTTTTCAATTTTCCATTTAATTTCTTAATTGGCCCATTGGTTGTTCAGGGGTATGTTGTTTAATTTCCATGTGGTTTTAAATTTTCCAATGCTCCTTCTGCTATTAATATCTAATTTTATACCATTGTGATTAGGAAAAGATATCTGATACAGTTTTAAACGTTTTAAATTTGTTAAGACTTATTTTGTGGCCTAACATATGATCTATACTGGATAATTATTCATGTGTAATTGAGTAATGTGTATTTTACTGCTTTTGCATGGAATGTTCAATATATGTCTGTTAGGTCCATTTGACCAAGAGTGTATTTTAAGTTTAAGATTTTCCTTTTTTTTTTTCTTGTCTGGGTGATCTGTCCACAGCTGAAAGTGTTGAGGTCTTCTATTATTGTATTGCAATCTATCTTTCCCTTCAGATTTATTAATATTTGCTTTTTATATTTAGATGCTCTGATGTTGGGTGTATATCTATTTGCAATTGTCATATCCCTTTAATGAATTGACTCCTTTATCAATATATATTATTGATTATAGTCAAAGACCTTTGTCTTTCTTTGCAGTCTATTTTGTCTGACCTAAGTCTAACTATTCCTGCTCTCTTTTGGTTTCTATTGGCGTGGAATATTTGTCCATCCTTTCACTTTCAGTCTTTGTATATACTTACAGGTGAAGCAAGTCTCTTGTAAGCATATTTAGTTGGATCATGTTTTTAATCCACTCTGTCATAATATGTAATTCCATTAGATAATTTAATTCATTGACATTCAAGGTAATTATTGACAGTAAAAATATACGCCGTTTGTCAATTGTTTTCTAGTTGTTTTGTAGAGCCTTTGTTTCTTTCTTCCTTTCTTGCTATCTTACTTTGTGGCTTAGTGATTTTTCTCTAATGGTATGTTCTGATTTCTTACTTTTTATTTTTTGCGTATCTGTCACAGGTTTTGTTTTGTGGTTACCATGATATGTACAAAAACATGGTTAAAACAGGTTATTTTAAGCTGATAACAATTTAACTTTGATCGCAATAAAAATTTACACTTTTACTGCACTCCTCCCCCAATATTCTGAATATTTTATGTCACAATTTACATCTTTTATATTGTATATACCTTAATCCTTTTCTGATTTCCCTGAGATACTCACCGGCAGTGCTCATGGCGGCAGAATTATTCAGAGATGACTTTGCCATGATATATCTTGTTTTTATTATTATTTTCACATTGTTCTAGTATATCAACTTTGGAAACAAAATTCTATTTTTAGCATTCTGTTTTTAGTAGTGGTATTTTCATTTACAAAATAGAGTAATTCTCATTTGCTGAAAATGTCAAATGCTAGAAAAGACAGCATTTCTACATGGGATGTTAACATCGTTCTCGAACAGTTCTTGGCCGAAGATTCATTTTATGAATCTAATTTTTCCTAAATAGATGATTCAGATGATTCTGATATTAGTTCTATTTAGAAGTAACTTCAAGAACAGTTTTTTTATATTTTATTTTCACATTGAAAGTCAGATTTGCTTCAGCCTAAGCGTGTTTATGTAAAATTTAGCTTGGCAGCAAGCTACACTTTTTTTCTAAATGGCAAAAGGGTTAAATTATTCTGGCTACTATTTTTAATAGTTGTCTTTTAACCTACATACTATAGATATGTGATTTATACACCATCATTATAGTATTATTCTAAATTTAACTTTGTAGTTAATTTTACAAGTGAGTATTGTACTTTCAGATGTTTTAATGTTACTTATTAGCATTCTTTTCTCTCAGCTTGAACTCCCTTTAGAAATTCTTGTAAGACAAATCTGATGGTGATAAATTACCTCAACTTTTGTTTATGTGGAAAAGTCATTATCTCTTCATTTCCAAAGGATAGTTTTGCTGGGTTCAATATTTTGGGTTGACAGAATTTTTTTTTCCCTTCAGCTCTTTGAATGTATCAACTCACACTTAAAAAAACTTATAAGTTCAGGGGTACAAGTCAAGGTTTGTTACATAGGTAAACTTGTGTCATGGGAGTTTTCTGTGCAGATTATTTCATCACCTAGGCATTAAGCCTAGTACCCATTAGTTACTTTTCTTCATCCTTTCTTTCCTCCCACCCTTCACCCTCTGAAAGGCCCCAATGTGTGTTGTTCTCCTCTATGTGTCCATGTGTTCTCATCATTTAGCTAACATTTAAAAGTGAGAACATGGGGTACTTGGTTTTCTGTTCCTGTGTTAGTTTGCTAAGGATAATGGTCTCCAGCTCATCCATGTCCCTTCAAAGGACACGATCTCACTCTTCTTTTATGGTTGCATGGTATTCCATGGTTTATATGTACCATATTTTCTTTATCCAATCTTTCATTAATGAGCATTGAGGTTGATTCCGTATCTTCACTATTATGAATAATACTATGGTGAACATCTGCATGTATATCATCTCACTCTCTCCTGGCCTGTAAGATTTTTGTTGAGAAATCTGCTAGACATATTGGAATACCTTATACATTATTTACTTACTTTCTCCAGCTATTTTTGAGATCTTCTCTTTGCCTTTAAGTCTTGGGTTACTTTGGATTAAATATGATCGAAGATCTTTAACCCTTCTTTACCTAGATATTTAAGTATTTCTCCAGGTTTGGGAAGTTTTCTGCTATCATTTTCTTAAGCTTTCTGCTTCTTTTTTCTTTCTCTCTTTTCAAACTCCTATAGAACTGTTCTTCCTACCCCATTCAATTCAATTTTTCTTATTTTGCTACAGCCAGATTCTGTGATCTCTCACCTGATTTCCTTAGTTCTTGTGAAGGAATTTTTGTACATGGATAGTTGTTCAAATTAATTTTGTGTGTGTAGAGGGATGATCCCTAGAGAGTCCTTTTCCACCATCTTATTTCACCACTCTCCTATATCTAGGTTATATTTATTTCTGTTACTTTATATCAGGTAAATGTTCAAACACAGAAACCTTAACTTTTATTAGAGTGGCCAATTAGATCTAAATTAATATTCAGTTTTACCTTTTCTTGCACATTGAATTCTGAAGTAGGAAAAAATAGCTACGATTAAAGTTGATCTAGTATTAACAATATTCTAATGGCATAAATTTAGAACTATATGAGGAAAACAGTTTTTCCTTTGATTATTTCTTGGTAAAATCAAGTAATGTCAATCAATGTTTATTGAAATTCTGATCCTCTTATAAGTGCAAACCTCCAGTTTCACCCTGAGTCAAAATGTGAAAAATAGACAATCAGTCATAGTGATGCACAGTACATAGTGCTATAGTGAATTTTAGGGATGATTGGGACACAGTTTCTCCTTATAATGTATATATTACTTATATTTAAAAAATAAGAGGGAAGGTTAAGATTGGCATCATGTCAGATGCAATGCCAAAACTGAAATGTAAGAAGAAGACACATATCAGAGAGTGATTTGTAGTGTTGGGGTGGGCAGATATTTGAGAACCAAACAAATTGTAAGAAACAAAGCGAGCCAGAAAATTGACCCAAGGAACCAATATCAACATAAGATACTCACATAAGGCACTTATGCTGGTTCGAGGTAAATGCTTTTATCGCTAGTACTTAGAACTGCACTGTCCAAGATGGTAGCCACTAGCCTCATGTGACTATTTAAATTAAATGATACATTAGAAATCGAGTTCCTCAATTGTAGTAACTACATTTTAAGTGGTCAATAACTGCATACAGCTAGTAGCTCTTATTGGTTAGTAGAGATATAGAGCATTTTAATCATTGTAGAAAGTTCTATTACATATCACTGGCCTAGAAATATTAATTAATCCCATCATCAAACCTAATCTAGCATTTCCAGATTAAAGAAAAAAGCTCTGCTGGAGTAGTTCTCTTCTTGTCAACAATCATAAAACTAAGCAAGATATATGAAGCAACTATATTCAAGCACTGCACAGCAGGCAGTAGAAGAGTGCAATCTTTGAGAGCTGGAAAACTGAAGGTGAGCTCCATTACCAGACCAATTATCTTCCTGGAAATAATATTCTGACCACAGCACAGTGAGCCAGGGTCCAAGTAGAGCATGGCAGTCATGCTAAGCTGAGAAGTCCACTGTCAAGAGTTCATGACAGCGTGAGTTATTAGAATATATGGAAAGAGACATATATAATAGCTGCTTTAAATTCTTCTATTGTTATACTAGATGAGTTATTTATGGATCTTCTCTTGACTTTTCTTTTTATAAATGTGTTCAAAGAAGGAGAAATATACTCTTCATAAATGAACAGAGGGAATATCAGCAGATTAGAAGCATATAAAGAAATAAAAATTCTAGAACTGACAAGCAGGCTTGGAAGTTAAAATGAACTAGAATAACTAAAACAATTTTTCAAAGAAGAACAAAGTTGATTTCAATACTTTCCATAAGACTATGATAATTAATATAGTGTGTTATTGGTGTAAAGGTAGACTTTAGAATCAACAAAACAGTAGCTTTTCCAGAAATAGAGCCACATACACAAGGTATATGTGTTCTTGAAGATGTGCCCAAACATGTTAATCAATAGATAGCGTATATATTTTCAAAAAATATTGTAAATGGGTGACCTATAGTAAGAGAAGAAAAATCTCAACCCTTCTTCAAGCCAAATAAACATTAATCTGAAATGGATTATAGACTTAAATACAAAAAATAAGACTGTAAGAATTCTTGAAAAAATAAAGGAAAATTGTTGTGGCATGAAAACATACCAATCATAAAAGAAAAATAAAACACTATAAATTGTACTTGATCAGGTTAAAGTTTTCTTTTCAAAAGGCACCGTAAGAAAATGAAAAGGCAAGCTACAAAATAGGAGAAAATATTCACGATAGTCATATTTTAGAAAAGGACTACTTTCTAGAATATCTAAAACTTCCATAATACAATAATTAGAACATCAGCCCAAATTTTTAAAAGGGCCTGAAATTTTAAGATAGTTCTCCAAAAAAGATATATAAATGGTCAATCAGCACAGGAAAAGATGTTCAATATGATTAGTCATTGGCAAAATACAAATTAAGACTACAATGAGAGACCTATGCAGACCCACTACATTTTTTTTTTTTTTAATTTACAGTGTCAAATAGTGTTAGGGCCTTGGAACAACAATAATTCTCATATTGCTGGTGGGAATGAAAAAGGTACAGATACTCTGGAAAACAGCTGGGCAGTTTCTAATAGTTACACGTAAACATATCCCACGACCCACGAGTTTCACTCTTGATGGTTACCTAAGTGAAATAAAAGCATCCCCCCACCACACCCTGCAAACTACTTGTACATAAATAGCAATTTTATTTATAATAGCTAAAGAGTGGAATCAATTCAAATATCCATCAACACGTGAATGGATTTGTTGGTTTATGTCCTTTTGGAAGTAGATGCCAAAATAGAGTATTGCAAGAGCATATTGGGGGAAACACCTGTAAAAGATGAAAATGCAAGAGATCTGGAATTAGATAGAAAAATCTTTAAGAACATGATGTGGGCCTCACATCTGTGAAAAGCTAAGCCCTAGAATACAAGCTGTGTTCAGTCATTGCCCAGTGCCACCCAGAAAAAGGATGACTCATCTCAAACACTGAACAGCTTGTAAATAATTGCAGCTTGAGGCTGTCAGTTCCCTACACTCCTCACATTTGCTTGTTTCCTGAAGGGAGACTTGAGGAGCATACCTCCATGGCTGCCACAATGGATCAACAAACTGATATATTCATAAAACATATTACTATTCAGCTATAAAATTTACTTATATGCAATATCATGAATATAAACTGGAAAGCAGAAACACAAAAGAATGATATTCCTGCTAGTTATAAAGTCTTCAAATAACTACATATAAGTTACATATACATGTTAGTGAATTTCTCTCATTTGTATATTATACATAATATAACAAAATGTAATTATACATAATGCATATGCATTATTTTGCTTGTCCATTTTAATATTACATTAGAACCACTTTTCCACATTCACAAAATTTAAAGTATACATTATTTATGCAACAATATGTATCTAATATGTTTCAAAATTCAAGAAGATACTATCTACTATGAAAGTGTTTAGAAATAAGTGAGGCAATATTATGGGGTATTTAGGTTCCTCCCACATTTTTTTGACAATATAGATAAAGTTATAATGAACTTTATGCTTAAGTCTTCATATTTCTGATAGTTTCCTTAGGGTGGGTCTAGCACTATAATTCCAGACATGAACACTTACAGGTCTTTTGATATATATTTTTTTAAATTGCTTTTTAGGAATATTGTACCAGAATAGCTGAGTCTGCATTATCATATATTCCCCAACTTAGAGGAATCACAATATTTTAAACATCTTTGCTACTTTGTTAAGCTTAAGAGTATTAAGTATAGACATCTTAATTCTTTGAATTTCTTCTATTTTTAGTAAAATGGAATGTTTCAAATGTTCATTGGCTATATTTCCTTTTGTATGGATCATTTCCTTCAACTTTTTGCCTATTAGACTATTTTGCTCTCTCGGGGTCTTACAGTCTTACTGCTTTTCTGATGAATTTTATGATTTTTTATATACTTTATTGCCATGTTTTATCATATGCTACATTGTGGGACATTGTTTAAAGCTATAATTCGTGTAATTCAATACCTTTTGGGCATGAAAACAAACATCCATTTATTTTTTGACTTATCAGTTAGTCATTACTTAGTATTGCTGTTTTTATGATTTACCCATAATTTTATCTGAATGCCTTTACTTGCCATTATTTCACATCTTTTAGGGATTTTTATTATACGGATATCTAAATTTATGGCTACCACTTGAATTTCAGTGGCACCTCAAATTTTATTTACTTAAAAATATAGTAAATTACTCTTCCTTCAACATTTTGCTCTCTCTAAAGCCCTGCTTTCCCTATTATCCTCTATCCAATCAGTTTATGTAATGTTTCCCAAAACTGTTCTGTTCTCTCTTGTCCTTCTACATTAATTCAGGCCCCCATTACTTTTAATCAGAATCCTATCATAATATTCCTACTTCCAATCTATTATTTTTCATAATGTTCTATTTCTTTCTTTCTGGATTTATCTTCCTAATGTACTCCTTAAATTATTACAGAAGGAGGTTCAAAGTCTCTTTCGGTAAGTATTCTTTGAGACTAGGTAGTGCAGCTTTGGAAGCCAGATGACAATATATATTACATAAGCAGGAAACAGCTGGTGTTTCCATTTCTCCAAGGCATTTGGCATTCTGAATGCCGTAGGGAATGTCTTATGATTTGGTCAATTCAAAGATTTTTGAAGTCTTTAGAAGAACTAAGCAGACAACACTCCAGGCAATAAGGTAATTGAGTACCTCACTGAGAGTACTGGTGGCAGTGAGGTGCTGTACTCAGTGGCTTGTTAAGTAGTAGACATTTAGGATCCCTCCTTTCCCATTACCTACCAGGCCCCTCCTTCAGGGGAATTGTCTTCCATTTATTGTCAGACTGTGATCTAAAGTCACTGAAGCCTGAAATTGTTGGTCTTGTTATGTTAATTAAAATAAAGCATTGAAGATGGTCTGAGGGTTTAGAAATGAACACACAAATAAAAATATTAAGAAAAACCAGCTTCACCTTAGAAGCAGAATAAATGCAAATATGCATAGATTTGTTTAACACACAAAATTGTTGGTGAGGCACAATAGAAAGGGAATATCTAATCTCCATAATGTAATGAAATAAAAATTGAAAGAGCCAGAGGTATAGGTCAAATACGGCCTTAGGATGGAAAATACTGTAGAACCATATTACGTGAGATTTCGGTAAGGGATTGGGGAGAGTAGAGGAGAAACTTAGGAAGAAGAAGCTTATGATCTAAATTTAATTTGCAAATCCAAATCTGTATGTCTCGAAGTTTTGAAGTACTAACCTGTCATTTCTTAAGTGGACTCTAGTTAGGCAGCTATAGACGTAAATCACAAAGTTGTTGTATCTACATTGCCTCATCTAGTTTATTCAGCATTGTTACATGAAAAACAGGGGATATGAAAATGAGGAATGCCCACTTTCTTGGTATACTGCATCAGACTTTAATTTGAGTACTTGAGAACAATGCTGCTTAGAGTATGGTCTATGGATTGATGAATACAACCAACTCTGTTACAGATCTGCAAAAAGATAAATAGTATACTTGAGAGTAAGCATTTGGATATGTTTATAGTAATTAGACATTATTGTGACAGCCAGGAGAATAGCTGGTGGATTTCTCCTTCTGAACAGGATCTATACCAGTTCAGTTGTTGAATTCATGGTACGGTTTTCATATGGTACAAACTGCATACTACTATGTTTTGTAAGACAGTGTTCTGAGATGTGATCTTTTTAGGTTAGTCTGTCATCTTGCATTCAAAAGGTACACGAATATGAAAAAAATGTAAACATTTAATTTTGTAACTTAATATTTCATTACTATTTTGATTTTTGAATAATCAGACATTTTCCCAAATTTATTGTTTGCAACTAGTAACTAAAGAAAGAAGTTTTGAATTATTTATTTTGAACAATTTGTACATGGCAAAACTTCAAGCTTCATTGGAATCTCTGTCAAGCAAAGATAACCCTTTCTGCATGTAGCAATAGTAATAAAGCAAGAAGTAAAATGGAAGTGGTTCTGAAGGAATAGACAAAAGATTTCATATATTTAATTCCATTTTGTAAATATATTTGAAGTGAGAAAACTACAATGTATTATTTGTAGAAATTGACTGACTAATGAAGCAATGAAATCGCTAAAACCTAGGTGGAATTTTTATACAAAGCATTATAAAATAAATTCAAACAAAATAATTTGAAAGAGTAGGTAGTGAATTATAAAGTCAATAGATGTTTAGTGCTTTGTATGTGAATATTAATAATTTAAAAGGCATTTCAATGGTTTTATGATTCTTCCCATTTTAATGTATGATCTGATTTTTTATAATATTCCATTTATTGCATCTAATAAAATAGAGATTTTATATATTTTTATATTGATTTCTATTGTATATTAGTGGTATTAGTCTATGATTGTCATGAATAACAAATAATATCATTGATAATATAAGAAGCTCTTCTTTAAGCAGCTGTGTTTTAGCTTAGTGTTTCTCAGACTTTAAAATGCATAAGAATCACCTAGTGAATCTTGTTAAAATCCACATTCTGACTCAGTAGATTTATAAAGCCTGAGTTTCTGCATTTCTAAAGAGTTGCCAGATGATGCTAACACTGCTGATCCACATAACACATTTTAAGTATCAAGCCATTATATTTCTCTTATTTGCTATCTCACTTTGCTAATATGGAAGAATTTCAGTGTTTCCAGAAAACAGTAGAACAGGAAAACAACAGATGATGAAAGTTTTGAATGTGGATACCTTTAATCTAATTTCACATAGGAATACTATCAGGAGATTTCTGGAATAGGGTCAAGATTCTGCATAAGCCCAAAAGGAAATGCTCTTATGTTCTTCCTTTAGGTAGTCTACTGACATGCTCTGTAACATGCTCTGTCCAGCTATGTTAAAACTTTGACCTGTGAATCAGACTCAAGGGCTGGCTCCTCTTGACCTAGTGAACGAGTCTCAGTATCCCTGGTGACTGCTGGCTAGCTGCTCCCATCTGTAAATATCTTCCTCTAGAGTGAAACTATGCATAAAATAAGAGGCAGATCCAAAGGCTGAATGACAGCTTTCCCTGGTGGTCACTGATTATAATATGTGATGTCGACACACACAAAAGAAATGGTAGAGGGAACTTACAGATTCCAGTAATAGCAATGTGGCATGGTCAGACTAAACCTCTAGCACATACAACAAAAACTAAGATACCAGATATAAAATGTAAGATATATGTGCAAAAATCACCAAACTATATGAATGTGCTAGCGGTTAAAAGCTGGCAGAAACTGTGGAGGATTCTTCATTTGAAAAACAGGAAAGACAAGACCCTAGTTATATGTGTAAATTTAAAGCATTTTTGTCTAGTGCATTCCCTAAAGTCCCCATGGCTCAGGGCATCAGAAAACTGAAAATACTGTATCTTTTTGGGGGGATATAATCATTTAGGATTGTTATGTGTTCTTGATGGATTGACATATCTATGACTTTTTGTCAGTAGAAGATAGATTCGAGACTGGCAAAGCGGATAAAAATTAAGGGGCAGAGAATCTTGTAAGAGATCATATAGGTAGGAGCTCCAAAATCTGCATGTAAAAGTCACCAAAATTCTTGGCTAATTGTTAAACTATGCAGCTGGAGGAAGAAATAGCAAGGTCTGCTGAAAACTCAGGAACTTGAAGCTGAAGAGGTTGAACAGAGATTCTATCTACTTTATTGGAATCTCTGTCATAGATATAAACAGGGAAGCCTGAATTTGAAGTTTGAATCCAGCCAAGTTAATTGCTTAGTAAACTGAGAATTATTCTTCAGAGGAAGGCAAAATTCAGAGTCTTCACCATGTATCCTCCATCAATGTACCCACCATGATGTTCAGTGTCCAAAAAGGGAGTTAAACATCCCAATCTTACACTTATGGGATTTTCAGAGACTGTGGGACAAAACCTTGTCACTCATGAAACACTTTGCATATAATTTTATAGATTGGTTAAAAGCATTGAGAAAAACCCCTGTTAAATACTAATCAAAAGAAAACTTCAGTGGGTTTTATTAATATCAGACTAGTCTTCAGAGCAAAGATAATCATTAGGAATAAACATATCAATCCATCAAGAAGACATAACAATCCTAAATGATTATATACCAAATAAAAGATCTTCATAATACATGAAGTACAGATGTGTAAAAAAAAAAAAAATGGATGGAACTAACAGAAGTCACAAATGCATGATTATAAGTGAAGACTTGAATTACCTCTCAGTAATCTATGGAACTAATAGAAAATTAGCAAGGATATAGAATAATAATACCATCTACTGATTGGATTAAATAGATATGTAGAAAATATCCCATACAACTTCAGCAGAATGCATACTCTTTAAAACTGCATGTAAAGCATTCACCAAGGTATATCTTGAGTCATAAAACTAACTTAAAAAATTTAAAAGCATAGAAATTATACAAGTATGTTCTCTGTGATAGAATTAAACATTAGCACCAAAAGATAACCAGAAAGTCTCTTTACTTTTAATTTAAATGATGTTTTCCACATAATCTATGAGTAAAAGACCTTTCCATGAATTATGATTTGTATTGAACTCAATAAAATGAAAATTCAGCATAAAACCTGTAAAGTGCTGCTAAATCCGTGCTGAGAGGAAAACTCATAGCACTAAATGTTTATATTAGGAAACTAAGTTTCAAATCAAAAAATTAATGCAGGATTTGGTATATGTTTTCTACAAAGGGCCACATTGTATTTATTTGTTTGCTTTTTTAGCCATATAAAGTCTCATTGTATACTCTTTGTATTTTGTTTAATAACTTTTAAAATAAAAGAAATTAGCCTACAAACAATATAAAATATTTAAGACTTCCCCTCAAGACTCAAGGTAAAGTGCAAAATAAATTCAAAGCAAGCAGCAGGAAGGGAATAAATGTTAGACCAGAGATCATGAACTGAAAAACACAAAAACATTAGAATCAATCAAACCAAAGCTAGTTCTTTCAAAAAATTAATAAAATTAATAAACTTCTTAGAAAACTGACAAAGGAAAAAAAAGGAGACGAGATATAAATTTTTACTGTCAGAAAAGAAATAAGGGATATAACTACACTTTCCATAGACAGTTAGTAGATTAAGGAATACTAAGAAATGTTCTACACACACGAATCTGAAACTTAAATTGACCAATTCCCTGGCTGGGTGTGGTGGCTCACACCTGTAATCCCAGCATTTCGGGAGGGTGAGGTGGGTGGATCACCTGAGGTCAGGAGTTCAAGACCAGCCTAGCCAACATGGTAAAAACCCATCTCTACTAAAAATACAAAGATTAGCTGGGTGTGGTGGCATGCACCTGTAGTCCCAGCTACTGGGGAGGCTAAGGCAGGAGAATCACCTGAACCCAGGAGGCAGAGGTTGCAGTGAACCGAAATCATGCCACTGCACTCCAGCCTGGACCATAGAGCAAGACTCTGTCTTGAAAAAAAGAAAAAAAAATAGACCAATTCCTTAATAATTGCAAACTTCCAAAACTAAGTTAAGTAGATAATCTGTGTAATCCTATAGCTATTTAAGTTAGGGCAAAAGAAGTCAGAAGTCAATTAGAATCAATTAGAATCAAAATCCTTTCCAAAAAGAAACCACCAGGCCTAGATGGTTTCATTGGTACATTGTATCCGCATTTAAACAATTTCAACTGTCCATAAACTTTTGCAGAACGCAGAAGAGCATTCTGCCAACCAATTTTATGAAGCCATCATTACTCTAATACCAAAAGCAGAGAGAGTAAAATAAAATGAAAACCACAATCCAGTATTTCTCATATACATAGTTACAAAATCCTCTACAAAATTTTAACAAATAGAATCTAGTAATAAAATCTAAAACCCAAATTTTGATATTTATTCCAGGAATGCAAAATTGGCTCAATATTCAAATTTCAATTAATGTACATCTTAATAGTCTGAAGAAGGATAGACTCATTACTAGATGTAGAGAAATATTTAAATATTTATGGTAAAAACTCAACAAACCAAGAAGGGAAATTCCTCAAACTGATAAACAGCATAATAAAAATCCTACATCTAACATAATATTTGATGGTGGCAGACTACTTTACCCATAAAATCAGGTATAAGGCAAGAATGACCACTCTTTCCACTTCTATTCAACATAGTAGTGGAAGCCTTAGCCAGCACAATAAGGCAAGAAATGGAAACCAAAGACATATGGAATGTAAAGGAAGAAATAAACAATGCTCTGGTTTGTAGATTATCTAATAGCCTATGTTAGACTCAGTCTGTAAAGAATCTCCTAGAACTTACAAGTGATTTAGCAAGGTCAAAGGATGCAAGGTCAACATACAAAACAATCAAATTTCTATACATTAGTTGTGAACAATTATAAATAAAAGTTAAAAACACAATACCATCTACAATAGTCCCTCTCAGATATATAATATGTAGAGATACATAAAATAAGTACAAAATACATAAAACAAGTACAAAATATATAAAGTACAAGATGTACATGCTGAAAACTCAAAGTAGACTAAAATAAATGGTGACTAATACTGAGTTTATAGATTGAATGACTCAGCATTTAAATCTGTTAATTCTCTCCAAATTATATGTGTAATGCAATTCTAATTGAAACCCCAATAGGATTTTTTTTTGTAGCCATAAATAAGCTGATTCTGATGTTTAAATGGAAGGGCAAAGAAACTAAAATAGCTAAATCAATACTGGAAAGAAGAAAGTTGTAGGAATCATGGTGTTTTCAAGACTTACCATAAACCTACAATACTCAAGTCATGATGATATAAAAATGCAGACACATAAATCTTGGAACAATGGAGAGTCCAAAAACAGATCCTTACAGATATGGTCAATTTTTAACAAAGTTATAGAATAAAACCAGTGGAGAAAGAATGTTTTCTTTTCAGCATATGGTGTTGGAACAAATCAACCTGAATATAAATCTCATACCTTACGTAAAAATTAACTGACAATGGATCTTAGCTCTAAGTGTATAATTTTCTTAGAAGAAACCATAATGTAATATCTTTGTGACCTAGGAAACATCCAAAAGTTTGCAAGTGTGACATTAGAAGCACAATAAAATTGATAAATGCAACTCATCAAAATGTAAACTTTCTGATCATCAAAATTCATTAAGAAAATACATAGGCAGGCCACAGACTGGGAAAGTATATTTATGCAACATATATCTAAATGTACTGGTATGCAAGTTATATAAAGAACTCCTACAATTCAATATCAGAAACAAAAAACTGGCAACAATTTAGAAAAACGCTTCAATAAAAGTATGTTCATGAACAGAAGTTCAACATTAGTTCACATCAGAGAAATGAAAATTAAAATCACAATGAGATACTACATACTTACTAGAATAATTGAAAGAAAAACAACGTGCGTAGGAATGTTTATGGTACTTTATCATAGAGCCAAGTACTGGAAAGAGCCCAAGTGTACAGCAATAGGCGATGGATAAACCGATATGTTCATTCAATGAGCTACTACTTAGCAATAAAAGAAATAAACTATTGACTTGTACAACTACATGGATGAATCTCAACAATAGTATGTTGAGTAAAGAGGCATTACACAAAAGAGCATACAGAAGCCCCTCTTTATGCATGGCTTTGCTTTCTGTAGTTTGTTACCTGTGGCAAACCACAATCTAAAAATAATTTTAAAAATTCCAGAAGTAAACATTTTTAATAGTGTTCTGTTCTGAGTAGCATGTTAAAATGTCCTGCCACTCCACTTTGTCCCTCATGGGACATGAATCCGTCCCTTTGTCCAGTATACCCACCCTGTACATGCCCTCCACCTGTTAATCACTTACTACCTGTCTAGGTTGTCAGATGGAAAAACACAGCATATATGTGGTTTGGTGCTATTTGTGGTTTGAAGCAGTTACTGGAGGTCTTGGAATGTATCTCCCATGGATAAGAGGGGACTATTATATCCTGTGTGATTCCATTTATATAAATTTCTAGGACAGGCAAAACTAATAATTGTTGAAAACTAGGATAAAACAGAACTTGTCTCTGAGAATCAGGATTGACTGAGACGGGGCATGAAACTTTCTAGGCCATTCTTTATCTTAAGAGGGATAAGAGGCAGATAAATGCTCCTTCCAAAACTTATAGAATGGTACATTTAAAAAACATTCATCTCAGTATATGTAAAATGTATCTGAAAAGAAAAAACAAAGATGGAACTTAATGTATGTGCATCAAAGTATTATGGAGTAACTATACCAATCCTTGTACTTTGAAACCTCAAAAGTTAGGTGGATTTATGTATTGATAGTGGGATACATACAGATATGTAATAAATAAACTATAATAGATAATGTTCATTTTAGAATCTAGATGTTGGGCATATGGTTTTCACTGTAATATTAAATTTTATATTTGAACACTTTAGTAATTGTTCAAAGAAATAACATTCATCAAGCTTTATTAGACAGTGTAACTGCATTATAAAAGATGAGCTAAGTTTTGAGGGAATTGTGAGAACACCTGTTAGGAAAGAAATTTCTCTGATATGGGGAAATATTAAGGTGGTTGATAATACTGCCCCATTGGACAACTCAGAAGGACTCTTGTGCAACCAGGCAGCCAAGATAAGTGAGCCAGTGTAAAAAGATGCTATAAAGCATTTAACCTCACCTGCATCTTTTTATACCACTAGGTAAAACCTTTTATTTCCATAAGCATAATATCATTGGTTCAGAAAATACTTTTCTATAAGTTTGACCAAAATCAACTTCTGCTTAGCCAGCTTTTAAAATTCAGTGTTTTGAAGAAGTTTTACAAAAGGGAGTACATTCAGTAGTCTAGAAAATTTTATTTATATATACAACTTTTATTTATAATTATTCTAACTCAGTACATATATATCACACAATAAACAATAACTTAATAGAGTAATACCTTTTGAGTTTCTTCATTACACTGAATACTTAAAATTTATGATCAAACAAAAATAGTTTTTATCTAATGCATCACTGGATCAGCAATCTTGGAAAGGTATATTTGTAATTTTCCAGGAAAATGGAATCTTTAAATTGATAATGACATATCTCCTTGTGCTTGTGGACAAGATTTCTATTCACTGCTTTATTTCTTTGATGTAATGATATGCACCTCCAGACTCCAAAAGATACATCAAGCAACTTTTTTACAGCTTCTTTGATAAGTAGTACATTAACAAGCTTTCAGAAGTTCATAGCCATCTCCTCAACTGAAGAGTGAGAAAAGAGGAAAGATTAATTGTTTTGTAAGAGGCAAAATTTCTTGTTTTATACTGACTCAGTTTATGAATACAACCTTCTGAGCCTCTCTTTGGTTATACAAAATAATGGCATATGCCGTATATATTAGTATAGATTACAAAAGCTTTAAAAGTAGAAATTTGGTTTAAGTGATGTTTTTGTTTTCAGGGAAACCTAAATCTGTTGCTGACAGTGATAAAAGTTTTCTGAAGATGTCTATCAATATCTATGTGTGTTTGCTATAAGGCAGGGTGTGTATTGTAGAAACCTGATATACAAAGAATTTATATGGAAGAGCAACAAAGCACATTTACAGAGCTATGCATAAATACATGTAAATCTAAATCTAAATTTACACAGAAAAACATGTTGGAAATTATATTAAAATTTTTTTTAGTGTGTGTGTGTGTGTGTCTGTGTGTCTGTGTGTGTTTCTTTCCCTCAAGTATGATGTTAAATGGGTCCATGGAGAAGGCCAGTTATAAGAAATAAAAGACATGATCTTATCATACCTAACCTCTCTAGAATTATTTACACCAGAAGGGTGTAATTTTTTTTCCATGGAAGAGAGGATGTGGAACACAATGGGAAGGAAGGAATGATATATGAGACAAGGTAAACAAAGATTAGCAGCTGGCAATGGAGGGCTGCTTCTCCATTGGATATACAAACTACAGTTCCAAAAAACTTTTCAGTCAAGGATGGGGAGTCTGAATATTGTGACATAGGCTACTCAATGGAGAAATCACATGAAAAAGTGACCAGTGTTACTGTTCTATAACTCATCCCCCTGAAAGTCATAGATTCTTAGGTTCTCAGCACAATACGGGGGAGTCAGAGACCACTAACCTCAGCCCAAGTGCAGCCCAGAAACCTTGAAAATAGATTATAAGCTCAATATTACTTTATCTCTTTTAGTCTCCTCTCTATCCTCTGGCCCCTCCATGGATTCAACCATAGATCCAACTTTAAAATGGGGGAAAAAATAAGATAATGAGTATCTTAGAGTTTTATTTTAAAAAATTGATAAGTGCATAGGATATAGGAATACATGATGGAGACACAATTGTGAGTAAAAAGAAGCTCAATCACTACTTTCATGAAGCTTATGGGGACACTGAGGAAGATGAATATTTTAAAAACCTCATTAATAATTACAAACTGGGATTGTCTGAACGAAAGAACATGATTCTGTGAGGACATATTACACAAAAGCTGGTCTCAATTGCGGTAGTAAGTGACTAGAGGCAAAGTCTGAGGGATAGGTAGGAATTAATGGGACAAGGGCTGGTGGGCAGGAAGTTTGAGGGAAACATATTAAACCTCTATAGCAGGAAGGACTGAAAAATGACCAGACGGGTTGGAGAAAAGAGACTATTTATAAAACCAAAAAAAAAAAAAAAAAAAAAATTCTGGTACAAGTCTGGAGAGGCAGCCAGTGGACCATACCATCAAACTATTTTGTCCTTGCTAAGGATTTGGGTCTTCGTCCTGGGATCAATGGGCAGGTAAAGAATGTTTTGCTTTCTGTCTTGAAAAGATTATACCTACTATAATTCCAGAAATGAATTGTGATGGACAGTTTGTCAGACTGAAAAAGACCAGCTGATAGGCTCTTAAAATAATTCCAACAAGCAATGATGATGGCCAGGACTAGGGGTCAGTGGAGGGAGCCAAGTGGAATAGATTTGGAAACATTCTTAAACTGGTCCTTAAAGTTATGGAGGTCATCTGTAACCTTTGAAAGAACTGCTTTGGTGGATCGATTGAAGGGTGGGGTGTACATTGAGGAATGAGTAGAAAATAAGAAAATGGGCCAGAAAAGAGTCCGTGAGGGAAGAAGATAAAAGGGGCAATAAGAGGAGGATTTGAAGGAAGGTTCATCTGTGAGACTTGAACGCGTTCTAAGAAGGATCAATACCACAAAGAAAGGACAGTAGGATGCAGTTCCTGAAAAGACCAGGAAGAGTCAGAACAAAAGCATCAGTGGAAGAACTACATTTACTTTTTTCTTTTCTTTTTTTTTTTTTAATTTTTTTATTATACTTTAAGTTCTAGGGTACATGTGCATAACGTGCAGGTTTGTTACATATGTATACTTATGCCATGTTGGTGTGCTGCACCCATCAACTCGTCAGCACCCATCAATTCATCATTTATATCATGTATAACTCCCCAATGCAA
>NW_016812078.1:1612918-1646131 GCF_001698545.2 Rhinopithecus bieti | reverse complement strand
TGGCGCCCCTCCCCCAGTCTCGCTGCTGCCTTGTGGATAGATCGCTGCAGACTGCTGTGTTAGCAATGAGGGAGGCTCCGTAGGCATGGGACCCTCCCGGCCAGGTGTGGGATATATTCTCCTGGTGTGCCTGTTTGCTTAACGCGCAGTATTGGGGTGGGAGTTACCCGATTTTCCAGATATTGTGTGTCTCAGTTCCCCTGACTAGGAAAAGGGATTCCCTTCCCCCTTGCGCTCCCAGGTGAGGCGATGCCTCGCCCTGCTTCAGCTCTCGCTGGTCAGGCTGCAGCAGCTGACCAGCATCGATTGTCTGGCACTCCCTAGTGAGATGACCCCAGTACCTCAGTTGAAAATGCAGAAATCACTGGTCTTCTGCGTCGCTCGCACTGGGAGTTGGAGACTGGAGCTGTTCCTATTCGGCCATCTTGCTCGAACAGCCCACTTTTTTCTATTTATTTATTTTTAATAGAAATAAAATACATGTGTACAAAATAATGTTTTGAAATATGTGTACATTGTAGAATGGCTAAATTAAGCTAATTATTACTAGGTATTGGATTAAATCTATAGATCACTTTTGTAGTATGGATATTTAAATAGTATTCTTTCAGTCCATAAACATGGGAAATCTTTGTGTCTTCTATTTCTTTCATCAATATTTTACAGTTTTCAGTATATAGGCCATTCACCTTCTTGTTTAAATTTATTCCTAAGTTTTGTGGCTATTAAAATGAGATTGTATTCTCAATTTCTTTTTCAGATTGTCAGTGTATGGAGATGCTACTTATTTTTTTGTATGTTGATTTTGTATCCTGCAACTTTACTGAATTTATTCTAACAGTTTTTGGGTGGAGTCTCTAGAGTGTTGTGTTTTTTTGTTTGTTTGTTTGTTTTTTTAATATAAGATCATGTTATCTGAAAAAACCAATTTCCTTCTTTCTCATATCAATACCTTTTATTTTTTTTTCTTGCCTAATAGCTCTGCCTAGGACTTCCACTGCTATGCTGAATAGAAGTGGTGAGAGAAGCCATCTTTATCTTGTTCCTCATTTTAAATAAAAAAGCTGTCAAGTTTTTCCTGTTGAATGATGTTTGCTGTGAGTTTATCATATGAAGCCTTTATTGTGTTGAGGCACATTCCTTGTATACTGGGAAAAAGATTTAGATGTTACAACTTATCTGATGAAACAGGAAAGAGGAAAAGAGGAGTATAGATATAGGTAAGTTTGCTGGTTTTTTTATGATTTTAAATATTTTAATTTTGTGGGTATATAGTAAATGTATACATTTACAAGTTACGTGAGATGTTCTAATAAAGGAATGCAATATGAAATAAGCACATGATGGAGAATGGGGTATTCATCTTCTCAAGCATTTATCCTTTGAGTTACAATCTGATTACACTGTTAGTTATTTAAAAACGCATAATTAAGTTATTGATAATAGTCACCCTATTGTGCTATCAAATAGTAGGTCTTATTCATTCTATTTTGTGGTATCCATTAACCGTCCCCACCTTCCTCTAAGCACCCCCACAACCCACCCTTACCAGCCTCCAGTAACCATGCTTCTACTCTGTGTTCATGAATTCAATTGTTTTGATTATTAGATCCCCCAAGTAAGTGAGAATATGTGGTTTGTCTTTCTGTGCCTGGCTTATTTCACTTAACATAATGATCTCCAGTTCCATCCATGTTGTTGCTGCAAATGACTGTATTTCATTCTTTTTTCATGGCTGAATAGTGTGTATGTACACTCATCATATATATGTACCACATTTTTTTATCCATTTATCTGCTGATGGACCCTTAGGTTGCTTTCAAATCTTAGCTGTGACAGTGCTACAACAAACATAGGAGTGCAGATATCTCTTTGATATACTGATTTCCTTTATTTTGTGTGTATACCCAGCAGGGGATTGGTAGATTATATGGTAGCTCAATTTTTAGCTTTTAAGGAACCTCTAAACTGTCTTCCATAGTGGTTGTACTAATATATATTCCCACTAACAGCCTACAAGTGTTCCCTTTTCTCCACATCCTCGCCAGCATTTGTTATTGCCTGTCTTTGGGCATAAGCCATTTTAACTGAGGTAAGATGATATTTCATTGTATTTTTTATTTGCATTTCTCTGATCAATGATGTTAAGCACCTTTTCATATGCCTGTTTGCCATTTGTATGTCTTGTTTTGAGAAATATTTTTTGAAATCTTTTGCCCATTTTTTGATCAGATTATTAGACTTTTTCCTATAGAGTTGTTTGAGCTCCTCATATGTTCTGCTTTAATCCCCATAGGTAGTTTGCAAATATTTCTCCCACTGTGTGAATCGTCTCTTTATTCTGTTGATTGTATCCATTGCTTTGTAGAAGCTTTTTAACTTGATGTGGTCCCATTTGCCCACTTTTGTTTGTTTGTTTTGGTTGTCTGTGTTTGTGGGGTATTGCTCAATACATTTTTGCCCAGATTAATGTCCTGGAGATTTTCCTCAGTGTTTTTCTTGTAGTGGTTTCATAGTTTGAGGTCTTAGATTTATGTCATTATTTTGATTTGATTTTCACATATTGCAAGAGATGGTGGTGTAATTTCATTTTTCTGCATATGGATATCAAATTTTCCCAGCATCACTTGTTAAAGAGACTGTCTTTTCCCCAGTGTATGTTCTTGGTACCTTTATCAAAAAATGAGTTCACTCTAGGTGAGTGGATTAGTTTCTGGGTTCTCTATTCTGTTCTGTTTACCTATACATCTGTTTTTATGCCTGTACTACACTGTTTTGGCTACTACAGCTCTGTAGTATAATTTGTAATGTGATTCTTCTAGTTTTGTTCTTTTTGCTCAGGATAGGTTTGGCCATTCTGGATCTTATGTGGTTCCATGTAAATTTTAGGATTGTTGTATTTCTATGAAGAATATCATTGCTATTTTCATAGAGATTGTATTGAGTCTGTAGATTGCTTTGTGTAGTATGGATAATTTAAAAATATATGTCTTCCAATCCATGAATATGGAATATACTTCCATTTCTTTGTGTCCTCTTCAATTTCTTTCTTCAATGTTTTATAGTTTTTATTACAGAGATCTTTCTCATCTTTGGTTAATTCCTAGGTGATTAATTTTATGTGTGGCTATTGTAAATGGGATTACTTTTTTTTTCTTTTTTACATTGTTCACTGTTGGCATATAGAAATGCTGCTGATTTTGAATGCTGATTTTGTATCCTGCAACTTTACTGAATTTGCTTATCAGTTCCAAAAGTTTTCTTGTGGAGTCTTTAGGTTTTTCCAAATATAAGATCATATTATCTACAAACAAGGATAATTTGACTCTTCCTTTCCAATTTGGATGCCCTTTATATCTTCTGCTTATCTGATTGCTCTAGCTAGGACTTCCAATACAGTATTGAATAACAGTGGTGACAGTGGACATCCTTGTCATGTTCCAGATCTTAGAGGAATGGCCTTGAGTTTTTCCTCACTCACTATGATACTAGTTCTGGGTCTGTCATATATGGCTTTTATTATGCTGAGTTATGTCCCTTCTATCCCCAGTTTTTTGGGGGTTTTTATCATAAAGGGATATTGAATTTTATCAAATGCTTTTTCAGCAAAAGTTGAAATAATCATATGGTTTTTATCTTCCATTCTGTTAATATGATGTGTCACATTGATTGATTTGCATATGTTGAGCCATCTTTGCATCTCAGAGATAAATCACACTTGGTTATAATGAGTGATCTTTCTTATCTATTGTTCAATTCAGTTTGCTAGTATTTTGTTGAGGATTGTTGCATCAATATTCATTGGATATATTGGCCTGTAGTTCTTTTTGATGTGTCTTTGTGCGATTTTGGTATCAGGGTAATACTGGCCTTATAAAATAAGTTTGGAAGTAGTCTTCCCTTCTCTATTCTTCAGAATAGCTTGAGTATAATTGGTAGTAGTTCTTTAAATTTTTGATATAATTAAGCAGTCAAGTCATTGGGTCCTGGGCTTTTCTTTACTGGGAGACTTTTTATTATGGCTTCAATCTCATTACTTGTTATTGGTCTATTCAGGTTTGAATTTTTTCCCAGCTCAATCTTAGTAGGTTGTATGACTAGAAATTTGTCCATTTCTTCTAGATTTTTCAATGTATTGGCCTATAGTTGCTTATAGTAGCCAGTAATGGCTCTTTGAATTTCTGCAGTAGCAGTTGTAATGTCTCCTTTTTCATTTTTGATTTTATTTGGATCTACTCTGTTTTTTCCAAAGTTAGTCTGGCTAAAGTTTTGTCAATTTTGCTTAACTTTTCAAAAAACTGACTTTTTGTTTCATTTATGATAAACTTTTGTATTTTTTTATTTCAACATTTAATTATGCTCTGATCTTTATTATTTTTTTCCTTCTATTAATTTTGGGTTTGGGTTGCTTTTGCTTTTCTAGTTCTTTAAGACAGATTGTTAGATTGTTCATTTGAAGTTTTTCTTCTTTTTTTGATGTAGGCAATTAAAGCTATAAACTTTGCTCTGAGTACTGCTTTTGCTGTATCCCACAGGTTTTGGGATGCTGTGTTTCCATTACCATTTGTTTCACAAAATTTTTCTATATCTTTCTCAATGTCTTCATTGACCCACTGGTCATTCAGGTACACATTGTTTAATTTCAATGTATTATAGTATCCAAAATTACTCTTGTTATTAATTTTTATTCCATTGTGGTCAGAGAGAAACTTAATAATTCAAACTGTTTTGAGTGTTTGAAGATTTGTTTTGTGAGTTAATATATGGTCTATCCTTGAGAATGATTCATGTGCTGAGGAAAAGGAGTATTCTGAAGCTCTTGGATCAAATATTCTATAAATATCTATTATATCCATTTAGTCTATAGTGCAGATTAAGTCTGTTTCTTTGTTGATTTTCAGTCTGGAAGATCTGTTCAATGCTGACAGTAAGTTGAAGTCTCCAGCTATGATGGTATTGGGGCCTGTTCCTCTCTTTAGCTCTAGTAATATTTCCTTAATATATCTGGGTACATATATATTAAAAATTGTTATATCCTCTTGCTACATTGACCCTTGTATCATTATGTAGTGAACTTCTTTATCTTATCTTACACTTTATGTCCTGAAATCTATTTTGTCTTATATAAGTATAGTGATCCTGCTCTTTTTTGGTTTCCATTGGAATGGAATATCTTTTTCTAGCCCTTTATTTTCAGCCTATGGGTGTCTTTATGGGTTGAATATGTTTCTCATAGGCAAAAGATCAATGAGTATTGTTTTTTCATCCACTCAGCCAGTCTATGTCTTTTGATTGGATAATTTGGTCCATTTACTTCAGTGTCATTATCAACAAGTAAGGACTTACACTTGCCATTTTGTTATTTGTTTTCTGGTTGCTTTGTGGTCTTTTCTTTCTTTCCTTCCTATCTTCCTCTAGTGAAGGTGATTTTCTCTGGTGATGTGATAGTTTCTTGCTTTTTATTTTTTTGTGTAGTCATTGTATGTTTTTTAGTTTGAAGCTAAAATAAGGCTTTCAAATACTATCTTTTAACCCATTATTTTAACCTGTTAACAACTTAACACTACTTGCGTAAACAAACAAGCAAAAGAAAACTAGTAAAACTCTATGCCATAACTTGTTCCCCTACTTTCTAACTTTTGTTGTTTCTATTTATGTCTTACTGTACTGACTATGTCTTGAAAATTTGTTGTCATTACTATTTTTGATTCATTCATCATTTAATCATTCTACTTAGGTTAAGAGTAGTTGACACACCACGGTTACAATGTTAGAATATTCTGTGTTTTTCTGTATAGTTACTATTACGAGTTTTGTACCTCAGGTGATTATTTATTACTCATTCATGGCCTTTTCTTTCTGATTGAAGTACTACTTTTAGTATGTCTCATAGGGCAGATCTGGTATTAATGAAAGCCTTCAGCTTTTGTTTGTCTGGGAAAGTCTTTATTTTCTCCTTCATGCTTGAGAGATATTTTTGTCGATATATTCTAGGGTAAAAGGCTTTTTTTCCTACCCCTTCAGCACTTTGAATATGCCATGCCACTCTCCTGGTGTGTAAGGTTTCCACTGAAAAGTCTGCTGCCAGGTGTACTGGAACTCTATGTGTGTTATTTGTTTCTTTTCTCTTGGTGTTCTTAGTGTCCCTTCTTTATCCTTGACCTTTGGGAGTTTAATTATTAAACGACTCGAGGTAGTCTTCTTTGGATTAAATCTGCTTGGTGTTCTACAACCTGCTTGTACTTGGGTGTCGAGCTCTTTCTCTACCCCCTCTTTAAGGCCAGTAACTCTTAGATTTGCCCTTTGGGGGCTATTTTTTAGATCCTGTAGGCGTGTTTCATTGTTTTTTCCTTTTTCTCTTCTGACTGTGTATTTCCAATAGTCTGTCTTAAGGCTCACTAATTCATTCTTCTGCTTGATCAGTTCTATTATTCAAAGACTCTGATGCATTTTTCAGTATGCCAGTTGCATTTTTCAGCTCCAGAATTTCTGCTTGATTCTTTTTACATATTTCAATCTCTTTGTTAAATTTATCTGATATAATTCTGAATTCCTTCTCTGTGTCATACTGAATTTGAGTTTCCTCAACACAGCCGTTTTGAATTATCTGTCTGAAAGGTCACATATCTCTGTTTCACCACTATTTTTCCCTGGTGCCTTATTTAGTTCATTTGGTGAGGTCATGGTTTCCTGGATGGTGTTGATGTTAGTAGATATTAGGTTCATTGGTTTGGAGGCAGTGAGCTGATGAAATTTCTATCTGGTACGTTCAATGGTGTGTATGATATATGATCTGAGGCTATCTGCTGGGAATGGGGAAGGAATTTCAGAATAGAGAAAGGTATCATTGCAGAATGTAGATAGTGAGTTGATGGTGACAACATGTTTAGATTGTATGGCATTACCAAGCATTTATTTGAAACTGGTAACTCTATCTCAAAATAAATCCAATTGCCTTGGTTTGAGACTTTATTAGCAGAGAACAAGTTTCATTATTTGATAGCCCACAGAATACCCTCCTTCTATAAACTAGGGTGAAACCATTCTCTTTAGCATCTCCTTTTATATGTTACAAAATTATCCTTAGCATCCTAATTACATATAATCTGTATATGAAAGAAGAAAATGCCTCATTCTTCTCCTTTTATTATGCTTACAGTAGTTGCTGGGATCTGTCCCTGCCCTAGTTTAGAAGTCTTCAAACATCAGCAAAAACATTCTAAAGTGGTTACTTCATAAACACTCCTTGTATACTTTCGGTTTTGCCCTTCTTGTCCTCTTTCACACATCTTCATTTTATCCGTTTTCAGTTGTTGTTACTTTCCATGGTCATTTTCTTTCTTTATTTTTTTTCTCCTACAAAAAACAATAGGAAAACCACTCTGCAAATTATCATTTTGGAGAGGTTATTTTTATTTATAGAGATAATATCCTAGCAGACAAGAAGGAAGAATAATCCAGAATGTTTTCTCATCTGATTTCAGTCAAATTCATATTGAAAGTTAAGTCTCACTATGCTGAATATCCATTTTCTGCAGCACCACAGCTCTGCAGTGTTTCAAAAGTAAGTTCTTAAAAATCCTGCAATAAAAGAAAAGATGCAAAATATCTTGGCTCACTGCAACCTCCATCTCCCAGGTTCAAGCAATTCTCCTGCCTCAGCCTCCTGAGTAGCTGGGATAAGAGGCGTGTGCCATCGTGCCCAGCTGATTTTTGTATTTTTAGTAGAGACAAGGTTTCACCATGTTGGCCAGGATGGTCTCGATCTCTTGACCTCTTGATCTGCCTGCCTCAGCCTCCCAAAGTACAGGAGTGAGCCACTGCGCCTGGCCCTACAAAATGTTTTTAGAAGGCAGATTTTATTTTTTCTGCTCTCCTCATATGTACCAATATCAAAGAAAATCAAAAGGAATGGAGTGAATGAAGAATCTTCTAAGAACAATATCAAAAACATTTAAAAGTACTTCCTAAAAAGTCCTGAAATGAACAATTCTGTACATATAAAAAAATTAGATATATGTGGGACAAAGAATTTTAAAACTGTTCATAAATCCTGCTTAAAAATAGAGCATTCTGTTGTGACTTTTTCACTACCATCTCTCAAGATATCCTCAGAAAAAAAAATTAAAATCAGAATTGTTTCAGTTCAAGTACTGCCCACTGGAAGGTGACCCCAATTACCCAAAGAAGTGCTCAGCTTAACCTCCAAAATAATATGGCAGACTTTTTAAATTACATGTCTGAGACAGAACCATGGGGAAAGAACTAGTGTTCAAAAATGGGTTCCTTGACATTGCAGATGCAGGTTAAGAGCACTGATGCTCTTAATCCCACCATTTTTTAGTTCTGACATAACTTGATACAAAATAAATTACAGGTCAGATGCAACAGAAACTGTCCCTTGATCTTGGTCCTGCTAAAAGGAACCCTGATGAAACTCTGGGTTAATAACTTTAAAATCTACTTTAGAACAATCCAGTTCTTACTGCTGCCCAACTGATGACATATCCCCTTTTCTATGAAATGAGAAAGAAAAGATGTCACAATTGAATGGATGTTCGTCATTCTCTACCTATGTACAATTCTAAGCCAAATAAAGCAAGCAGCATACTCTGGTAGGTGGTGCTTAAGTTGTTCAGAGTTGTTAACCTCAAAGTCCTCACAAACCAACTTCCAGAATATAAGTTTTTATTTTGGTTGGTCATGTAGGACTGAATCATTGAACCCCAAATTAAAACACGCCTCAGGCAACAAGTAAATTTCTATGTTGCTACTTTCTAGTGCCTGATTGTAATGTGAGAAATGCCAAAAGCTTCTTGAATATTTGAACTGTACATTTCAGCTAAATAATTAATATTATCAAAGTGCAGTTTCTTTTCTCTCCAGTAATGTCCTAACTTTTTTTTTTTTTTTTTTTTTTTTTTTTTTTTTTTTTTTTTGCCAGTCTGAGGCATTCCTCACAGTGCCTGGCTTTGAGAAAGCTGGAAAGTGAGATAATGGTAATACTCATGCAACAAAAGATTTTCTTGGAATTCAAAGGAACATGTAATGAATGTTGAAATTTCATAAATATTATTATAAGCAGTACATTAATATACAAATATGTATATAAACTCAGTTTATAAGAACCTGAACACTGAAAATATTTCATATTTTAATTTTGCATAAAAAATCATTTAAAGTCTTTGAGCAGAAAGACAATGTGATATATAGATTACAGTAAAAAGTGCTGTGGGTCGGGTTTTAAAATATGAAGATCTGTGTGGCCACAATGTTTTTTTCATTGGCAGAATAGAAAAAAAAATTCCTGCCTAAATAGTAGCCAGGGTTATAAAACCATGTAATATGTGTAAGTGTTCTGATGACTGGAAAACACACTACATAATGTGAAATATTACAGAGTCTTCTCTGTTCTCTCATTATAACAACTTGGTTTTAGGACATTGAAAATACTTCCCCAAATGTAATCTCATTTCTGAAAAAAGCAGGAACAGGAATTAATATTAAAATTTCATAGGTATTATAGAATATATCTACATATGTATGTATGTATAGTTATGTACTACATAATAACATTTCAGTAAATGACAGATCACATATACAGTAGTGGTCCCATCAGATTATAACTCTGTATTTTTTTTTTCTTCTTTTTGAGACAAGGTCTTTCTCTGTCACCCAGGCTGGAGTGCAGTGGTGCAATCTTAGCTCACTGCAACCTCCACCTCCCAGGCTCAAGCAATTCTTGTGTCTCAGACTCCCAAGTAGTTGGAATTACAGATAATGAAACACCATGTCTGGCTAATTTTTGTATTTTTTTGTAGAGGCAGGGTTTTGTCACGTTGATCAGGCTGGTCTTGAACTCCTGGCCTCATGTGATCTGTCTGCCTTGGCCTCCCAAGGTGTTGGGATTACAGGTGTGAGCCACTGACCCTGACCTGCAACACTATTTTTACTGTACTTTTCTATGTTTAGATAGACAAATATTTACCATTGTGTTACAATTGCCTACAGTATTCAATACAGTAACATGCTGTGCAGTTTTATGGCCTGGGATCAATAAGGTACACCATATAGCATGGTGTGTAGTAGGCTATTCCATCTTGGTTTGTGTAAGTACTCTTATGATATTTGCACAATGATGAAACTATGTTAATAGCATATTTCTCAGAACATGTCCCTGTAGTTAATTGATGCATGACATATATGTTTGTACATGTATCTACAAGTGTATGTACATGCTACATATAGCCTGATAGTAACACCAACTAGTTATCAGATTTTTCTCTTCTTTTCTGCTCTTGCCTTCCTCTTGAGTGACTTCAACAACCAGGTCTCCTCTAAACCTCATTCAATCTCATGTCCAATCTTTTCTTCTTGTTTCTGTCTGCCTTGGCCCATCACCTCTAACTGCAGTACTTCCCAGTTTCTCAACTTTGTGGGCTTTCTTGTCATCCATCTCAAAACTTCTGCATTTTTAAACATTCTCTCTACCTTACCATGGCAACCCATATAATTCAACTACGTGTTTGTCTTTACCTGTCTTAGGTCCTCTCTCTCACTCTTTATTTTCTCCTTTTCCAGGTTGTCTTGCCTTCCAGGGACATTCTCTTGTGTCCTTATTCCCTGCCTCCCCCAAAATCCCCTTTTCCTCTACTTCCCACTCAATGTACTCTCTCATCTTAAATACTGAATGCCATAAACAGTCATCTCTGTTCACTGACTCTCCTTTCTCAGTTCTTTATTTCCCAGCCCACAGCGGTTTGGACTTGGCTATCGCACTCTCTCTGAATCTTCTCTACCAGTTGTCAAAATGATCACATATTACTAAGACCAACTTCTTTCTTCAGTCCATCTGACTTGGTTTCTCTGTAGCCTGGACCACTACTTGTCACTCCTGTCTGAATTCCTGTGAACACTCCCTTGATGACTTTGCTTCTTAAGACAACTCCTAAATACTGGTATCGTCCCAGGTTCTCTATCTAGGATTGCTACATTTTTGTTTTCCTTTGGGCAACATCCATCTACACCTAAATGGCTAACTAATAAATTCATTGCAGAGAACTCTTAGATCTACATCTCCAACCCTGGTTTCCCTTGACCCCAGATCAGAATTTCTAATAATGGTCAAGACATTGTCATACGAACAGCTGACCAAAAACTCAAACGACAAACAACCAATACTAATTCTATTTCTTCATGTTACTGACATCTGCATCCTACCTCATTCTTACTTCTACTGCACTAATTTGAAGCTTCATCACCTTTTGTCTCTTAAAATATTATTTCTTGCAACTACTGATGCTCCTTGCCCTGTGTTGGGTTGCATCCCAATAAACTCACTGTAAGTTGAAAATACTGAGTTGAAAATGCACTTAGTACACTTAACTACAGAACATCATAGCTTAGCACAGCCTATCTTAAGTGTGCTCAGAACACTTAATTTACACTATAGTGGGGCAAAAAGCATCTCACACAAATATTATTTTATAATAAAGTTGTTGAATATCTCATGTATGTTATTAAACACTACAAGTGAAAAACAGAACAGTTGTATGGACAGTCAAAATATGTTTTCTACTGAATGTGTATGACTTTTGCACCGTTGTAAAGTCAAAAAATCTTGTGAAGCCATCTTAAGTCAGGGGCTGGCTGTGTTATGATAGCTTCCAAACTGGTCTTTCTGTCCTCAATATAGCCACAAGCATTATCTTACTAAAGCTTCATTAAAATCATCAACCCCTACTGCTCAAACACTGCTGTTTCCAAATTTTCTACAAAAATAAGGTCCACATTTGTTAGCATGATAGAGTATTCGAGGCCACTTACTTCATTTTAATCTCCTGCTAAAATATCCCCTTCCCCTACTCCCACCCCACACCATATTATTATTTGTCACTCTCCGAATTTTCTGGTCTCTGGACTTTTCACTGTCTCTATCCATCTTTCTGCTGGATTATTCAGCGTGCTTCCCTAATCTCTTTCTTTACATTGAGGCTGAGACCCGAATTCAACTATGATCTCCTTAAATGGTTCCCTAACTACCCAAGTTGAATTTCATTTCTCTCTGTTCTGCACTTCTAGGACAAGTTCAGGTACTTGTTGAAAGTGTCCTAGAAGTGCAGAACGAGAGATGAAATTCAACTGGGGAAATTAGGAAACCACTTGGACTTGAATTTTATTGCAAGTATGTTTCTTTTCTCCATCAGATTCTTAGCTCCCTCAATGTAGGAAAAGTATCTTCTTTATCATTAAATTGCTTCATGGTATGCATGTCCTGTATAAGTAGAAATTGGACAAAATATATTTGATTTTTAAATGTTACTCATGGAAAAAATTTTAGTAGCCCTGAGCAATACCACCAAATGACCTCAGCAAATAATAACAACAGCCTGTTCACATGTGTGTAGACATGCCAAATGCGGAATTAAAATGTTTTGGTTAATGCACATTGTAAAATTTCCATATACATAGAGTTCTTTAGTTTTTTAGGTTCATATTAGTATTGTCAATTAAAGCATTTAAGTAATTGCTCAATAAATATAAATATGTGTCAAAAAATGTGAAATGAATATATGGACACAGAGGTTCATTTTCTCTGCTTTCTGAAGAGTAAAAAATTACTTTGCCAAGGTGAGGGTTAAAAGAAAAATTTTCAGCCTAAGTTCCAGAGAATACAGCTCTCCTTTCACACCTGACTAATAAAGTGCTGCAGGGTTTCCTTCCAAGAACTGTTTTCCTTATCCCATAAGGCAGCTACTCTCTAGAGGATGGCTTCATTTTCTCACAGCTGTCATCTTTTAACCTTATTTTTAAAATCAGGTCTATGGAAGAAAAACACCTGCTCGTCCAGCAGGTGCATGAGGACGGAGCCAGCAGGAGTGGCTTCCCCAGTACCATCATTTCACATAGATTAGTCATGCCTGCAGAATGTGCCTTCACCATTCAAGTGCCATTTAATCCGGGGTATGCATTTCAAAGCCAGTCCATTGTAACAATCACTGTTTGTGACATCCCATACCAGCCTAATTACTAAGTTGAAAATGCAGTGTATTTTGAGTTTCTGGTTAAGTCCATGTTGTTTTTCTTGCAGCCACATCCTGCTAGACAGCAAGGGAACATTTCATTAGCAGTGAGGACGACTTTCATTTTTTCTTTTAATTTCAGCTTTTTGAAGAATTTTGAATGAAAATGCTAGCAAAATTTGATTTCCATTTCAACTCGTTGTCACTTTGATTTATTTCTCTAAGCAACCAGTGAATGGGAACATAGAGCAAGCAATGAAAATTGCATCTCACTTTTTATTTTAAAGATTTCTCTCTCATTTTGGCTTTGAGGAAGCTTCTCCAATAAGTAGAAAGTGTTGATGTATTGTAAGAATACTTGGTTAGTTCTGAAATCACAAAAGTCACTCATGGCAAGGGAATTTTACCTATTTTAATAAGACATTTTGTTTCTATCCGGAGTGTGTGTGTGTGTGTGTGTGTGTGTGTGTGTGTAGTATGTATGTACCTATACAGACTCAATAGATATATTCATATAAATTCATATATATATTTTATGGATATGTATTTATAATTCAAATGTATATATTCACACACTGAAACAAATTTATACTATCTTATATGCCAAACCAAATTTCAAGTAAGTTAAAATACAAAAGTATTTATTTCACCTTATTTTTAATTCTTACAGTCTTTATTATTCATTGAAGGTCTGTACAAATCAGAGGGGAGGTAGAACAGACTTGGAAGTTAGAAAAATCTGGGTTAAAACTCTGGTTATATCACTTCCTGGCCCTTAAATTCTGGCCTTTATTACTGTCCTCTCAGACTCAGTTGTTTGATTCATGAGGATTAATTGGTAGTATATGCAAAGAATTTAACACTAAACCTAGAATACAGAGCTATCCAGAAAAGGACTGTTATTAGTCAAAGCATTATGTAACATTGGAAAATTCATAAATAACGTGTTTACAGTATGGATGGAGTCTCCATCCTAGTTCTATACTATCATTTCACGGTGTGAGCTTAATTCCTAGGACTGTTTGACCAAAGGTAGAGTAGCAGCTTTGCTCTAAACGTAAGGATCATAGGCACTCAGGGTTGTAAAAGAGATGGCTACCTACCTTCTTCTATGTAAACATCAAGTAAACTCTTCTCAGTTGAATAATTGCCATCCAATAAATACAGTTTAATTTTAATTGGTAAGAGGTCATGGAGAAACATAAGAATGAGGACTGATTCCTTATTTTCTAGCACCTCTATATTCCATCCAACAGCTACTCCTATCAGCTATACCTCCAAGATACAATTGATAACATGTACCCTTCCCAACACTTGTGCCAGCACCCTAGACAAAGCCACAATTAACAACAGCCCCTATGTCAAATAATCTTTCTGGGTTTAATTTTATCTCCCTATAGTCTGTTTACCCCACAGCAGCCAGAGTGATACTTGATGTGATTATTATGCATTGCATGCCTGTATCAAAGTATCTCATGTACCTCATAAATATATACACCTACTATGTATGCACAAAAATTTTAAATTAAAAAAATTAACATAGAAAAAATAAAAATTGAAAACATGGTATGATCTTAGTTGCAACCTCCTAATGGCTTTCCATTGTTCTTTATAATAAAATCCGAACCCTGGTCATAGCTTGCCAGGTCATTTGAGATCAAATGCCTCTTCCTTCCGTTCTCATTTGCCCACCTATTGCCTCATTCACCTGATCTGAATACTCACCTCCTCTCTGTTCCTTAAACCAGCCTAGTTTATTTCTGACTGACCCTTCTTGACCAAGCCATTTACATGTATCCCACAATTCTAATATTTATTACATCATGTTCTATATTGTTTATTTTGTTTATTATCTTTCTCTCTGCAGAATGTAAACTCAGAGAAGGGACCAGGTTTTCCTGCTACCCACTGCGTCCCATGTTTGTAGCAGCATCTAGAACATAGCAGGACTTCAGTATTCATTCAGTTAATGGAATAGAAAGGCTTTACATTTTAATTACAAATATTTCATTAAGTCCCTCAAGGATAAATATCACATATCATCCAAATTTGAATCTCCAGCACACAAAAAAGTACTGTGCTCCCTCTCATGAGACAGTCTATGTGGGAAATAAGATGCAAATAAAAAAATAAATGAAGTAACTTTCAGATGGTGAGAAGTATGGAGGACACAGGTATATTACTTTCCCAAGGCTGCTGTAACAAAGTATCACAAACTGGCCAAGAACAACATAAATGTATTGCTTCAGAGTTCGTAAGGCTTGAAGTCTGAAGTTAAGGTGTCAGCAGGACTACGCTCTCTCCAAAGGATCTTCTCCAGCCCTTCTCCTAGCTTTGGGTAGGAGCTTGTGGTAACTCCTCGGCTTGTGAGAGCATGATTCCGATCTTCACATGTTGTTTCTTTGTGTGGGCATCATAGTCGACTTTCTTTATGCACTTGTGCTCTCCTCTTAATTAACTTTGTGAACATCTCAAGGTCAAAGACCATGTTGATACCTCTGGATGTATGCAGTAGTCCCTTAGTTTATTTTTTTTTAACAACAACAATACTTTTATCATTGAGCTTAAGCCTTTTAAAACCGGAGGAATATTTCCTTTTCTTTTCTGGGCTTTACTGCTTCTTGACTTTTACCATACCATAATGTTCTCATGTGGTTGTCATTCTTTCACACCTGTGTCAATAACCTAAATTATTATAAAGCAAATAATATATTGATCTAGGACAGTGCTTGTCCTGGATCCTAGGTCTTCCCATATTGCTTGTTTCATTAACACCACATCTGTGTGTCAGACATACAGAATGAGAATATATAGCTAGAAGTAAATAGACTCATTTATTAGAGCAGTCGGGAATGATAGTCATGAACTTATTATTCTTATTAGAATGGATAGATATTTGGAAATGCCATGTATTTCTACTGTTAATGGACCCCAAAGGAAGCTGGAAATAAATTGTTCATTAGGAGAAACGACATTTCATGTCACAGAGATTTTCCTTTGACCTATCCAAGCAGGTAAATTTAGATACTGAGAATAGTCACAGTGGGGTACATTGAAAAATTAACTTGTCAAACATCTATAATACGGAGATTGACAAATAAAACTTCTCCAAAGGACATTCTATACCTTTGACCTTTCTTTCACCTTTTAGGTAACTAACCTGATAATAGGGTTCTATTGTGTCATAAATTTGAGCTGTATTGCTGTAATCAGCCTGCCGTATGTTTCACTACCATTTCACTGCATTTAATATGCTATTGCTGATGTTTGCCTTTATAACTCTTTGAAATGAACTTTATTAAGGAAAACAAACTGGGCAGATGGGGAAGCGAGGACTTTTAAGTCACAAACTCAGCACTACGTGTCTGAGAATAGAATTCCAGGGGCAGTTTTCTTTTTTCAGGCTCTCTTGTGACAGTCTTCAGGGGACAAGCACATTATCCACAGAGCTATGCTGTGCTCCAAAGTGACTGATCCTGCACAGATTTTGAGATACTCAAAATCTGACACTCAGCCAACCTTGTCAGTTGATAGTTTTACCAGGTATCCATAAGTCTGGAAACTTAGATGATTTCTTTATGTGTTTATGCATTTACAGATTGAAGATGTCCTTCTATATATTTTATTATGTTTTCCAGACTTTATTTACTCTGTCTTCTCTTGGAGTTTTGCTGGGCTTTCTAAAAGGTTGTAGAGATGTAGGCTCTCCTTAAGGAAAATTAACTTTTTGGTACAATTACATTTTTAAGAGTTTCTATAGTGTTCATTGAATCCTAAATTTGCGCCATCTTTCTTGAGGGCAATTTGACAGTGTGTCCCAAAAGTCTTATCTCTGTTTTGTATCTCCGGTGAATTGGTAAGTCCATCTTTAGGAGTTCATCATAAAGACATAATCACAGATATGAATAAAGACACCAGTATATAAGTGTTTGTAAAAGTTCTGCTCATAAGAGGAAAAGGTATGAAACATAGGTTTTATTTAGCTGCAAGGCACAGAAAACTCTATTATATAGTCTCAAGGTAGCCTATTCCAGGTTTGCTTCAGTGGCTCTGTGATCTTATAGAGGAACCACTCTCTAGCCTCCTTCTCTGCATCTTCATTTGCTGGCATTTCCTAAGTTTCATTTCTCTGGGTCATAAAGTTATATCCATAGATCCAGAAACATGTCTGGGAAAACAAAAACAAGAAGACTGTAAATGGAGTCCTCACATTCATCCTGGGGAGGGGTGGCATTCCTCTGAAATCCTGTCCTAGCTGACTTGCCCTTACCTCTCAACTGCCAAAAGTGGGTCACATGGCAAATTCTAGCTGCTGCAAGGAGTCTGGGAAAGTAGGTACCTGGATAAACAGAATTTTCATGGTTGATTTGGAGTAGTTTTGAATAATTTCCTATGGGCTAAGCATAAAATCATGATTAAATTAGCAGGAAAAGGAGAGAGAATGGCTATTGGATGGGCACTCACAATATTTGACACCCATGTGTCCCATAATTAAATATAGATGCAAGCAAACTTTTAAATGTTATAAAATATATTTAATGTCATGGAAGGTAATTGTTACATTAAAATATAGGTTTTATAATGTGCACTTTGGAAGATTACGTTAATAATGACAAAACCCTCCTGGACCCATTAGCAGGAAAAGAAAACATAAAGGCTTGGAATTAAAGTGATTATTATTATGTTTTTATTAAAGTGAATTAAAGTGTCCAGTGATTATCTCTGGGTAGAGGGAATTGTTGAAAATCAGAGATTATAGTGCTAGTAGATTATATGTGATCAAGTGATACTGTATGCCTATCCCATATGTCAGCCTTTCTTCTACCCAACTCCTCCAAGAAACAAACAAAAAAATGTTATTAGGCTGTGTGTCTGAAATCCCAGTAGGCTCATGCCCTAGGATAGAGATGTAAAGGATCTCTTCTAAACTCACTGCTCAATGAGCCCCTCACTTCCTCCACTCCTAGACTGCATCTTGGGACCTCCCATATTCTGGCGGCAGAAAAGACGACAGGAGGGAACAGGTTGGGCCTCCTAGAAGGCCTGAATCCAATTCTGACTTCAGCCTCGTGTGTGAAAGTGAGAAGAAAACCACATCCAGTTTCTAACCTTTTAAAATGCAGTGAGTCTGGCACTAGGAAATACGCCCTAGAATCAGCATTCCAGCATATAACCTATAATATTAATCCTCTGCTCTGGAAAGTGAGAAGGGAAGGGAAAAAAATATTTCCTTTCCTTGGCCCACAGGGTAATTTATATTTTATTTGAGTCTTGTAAATATCCTACTATGAGCATACTTTAATTCTGTAATAATAAAAAATATAGCATAAAACTTTTGATATAAGCTGCATATTTAATGAGATGTTATCTCTTTGTTTTGCACTCTGTGTTTCCTTGGTTATAAATTTTTGCTACAGTAAATAGGCAGTGATAGATACAGATGTAATGATAGATTTTGCATCTGATGCTTACAAGAAACAAAAATCAATAAGACGTTTATAACAAAAAGGAATAGTACCAGGAAAATCAATAGCCTAAACAAGGTAAACTAAACATTATACACAAATATCTTAAATTTGAGGTGAAGCTTAGAAGTAATCCACTTATGCCAATTTTTTTTTTACTTTCAAAAAGGAATTATCTCTACAACACCTCTGAGATAAGATCATTTAAGTTCTACTTGGATGCTTTAAGTAACATACTATTCACTATTATTTAAATTAATATAACTTATATTGCCACCATTTATTCATTACCAGTCATTTACTCATTGTGCTAAAAGCTTTTGTTTTAAGAACTAACCTTTTCTCCATCTCAAACTTGCAAACTCCTTCACAATGTGTGCCTGGAGAGATGGATGCAGAAAGACAATGTTCTTTCTAAAAGTTTTACATTATTTATTTTACTCAAATGATAAAATGTCTACCTATATTTCTAATAGAGTATGTAAGCTCTTATGTTGTCACTATGAGGTACAATTCTAGTTTTTTCTGCTGATTACCAGATAATTTTCATGATTTTCTTTTTATGAAGAAAAGAACTCTCTTTATATGTATCTTGTAAGTTCTCTTTTTTAAAATTAACTTTCCTAATTCTCCAAGTTAATTTTTCGTCTTTGCGTTACTGTTTATTCTTCTTGATGACTTTAGCTTTTACTTTTCTGTTATATTACTGTGTAAGCTGTATCATTATACAGGCCAAAAGTGCTTTTATTTTTTGTCTTTGCATAGCATTTTTGAATTATTCACATAACCTTTGCTACAGAACTGGCTCTATTATGTTTCACCTACTCTCAGAATGTATGTGGAAGGTTCCATGTCTGATACAATTTTGTATCATCCCATGATGCTTAATAGAGACCCTTCTAATTGTCAGATTTGTTTCTACATAGGTGTATGTGAGAAGCAAACTATATCCTTAACCCATGCTGTAAATGTATGTATGTATGTATGTATGTTTGTATGTATTTGATTGATAATCACATATACAGTTCATGAGAAAAACTCTGTACTGAATCTAGGAAAATACAACTGTTTATTTTCTTGAACCTTTAAGAAGCCTCAATACAAGCAACACTTAGACCACTGTGTGGTCTTTTTCATCAGCTAACTCTTGATGTAGTTAAGAGTTCTCCGAAAACTAGGCTTCTTGCTCCTGCTGATAATTTCTTAGAGGTGTTGGAAAAAGCTTTGAACAAAAAAAGGCAAATATTTCATAAAAGACTGTTAAATGAAAGAGTGATTCCAAAACTACGGAAACAATAAGGAAGTTTGAATCACAGCCATAAACCAGAGCACAGGGTTGATCTTGCCAAACTAATGCTCTGTACATATTGTGCATTTGTTAGCTCTTTCATATAAATAGGATCGTTCTGGAATATGCCAAGAAGGATGCTAATCTGTTTTTTCCTATAATGGTGCATTTGTTCCTAAAAGACAAATGCAAAACTACTTGTCTTCATTTGTTATGCATCATCACATAAATATAGACACCCTGTCTGGTTTTAATTAGTAATTCAGATAAGATAAAAATTGAGCCAGAAATGCTGCTGATTTGCTATTTATCATGAAGATTCTAAAAGTCACTCACGACTTCTCCTCATGGTTATATCATGTACTTTATTAGGTACCACACAGTCTTGGAAGAATGTAGTATATATCTGTTCAAACTAAAGATTTTACACTTGGCCTCTCTCCTTCCAGTAAATATTTAGAATTTCAAAATAGCCACAAAATGTTAATTTGGTTAGATATATCTCCTTCCTTTGAAAGAAATCAGTGAGGAAATAAGATACCTAAATGAATATCATACAGCAAATGAGAAATACATAAAATTGGGAAGTGCACTAATGGTGTTGCTTGTGTAATTGACCTAAAGGCAAAGTGTATAGGGCAGTACATAGTTTGTGAGATCACTCTCACACCTGACTTAAACCCCAGGTCCGTCACTTCCTAGGTGTGTGACCCCAGGCAATTTATTTAGCCTCTGCTTCATTCTCCTTGTCTGTAAGATTAGAATAATACCTTGCAGTATTGTAATGAGAATGAAAAAGGAAAATGTAAACAAAGCATGTGTACATGCTTGGCATGTATATTTTTATCATTATTGTTACTTTCAAATGTGGTCTCTCTCCTAAATTGACTTCCTGTCTTCACTTTTTTCTCTGTATACTCCGTTCTCCATGCAGCATTAATAACCACTAAAAACCTTAATCCTACCAAATTACTTTATTGCTTAAAATGTGCCCATGGACGCATACTTTAGAAAGAGTGCAGTCATTACTTTGCCTATGAGGTACTGAATGATCAGGTTTCTGTCTAGTTCACTTCTTCCCTCATGCCTCCTGCTCCAAGCACAGTGGTTTTTCTGTATCTTCTTTGTTTTTTAGTTTTTTTGTTGTTTTTTGTTTTGACACGGAGTCTTGCTCTGTCGCCAGGCTGGAGTGCAGTGACATGATCTTGGCTCACTACAACCTCCGCCTCCCAGGTTCAAGTGATTCTCCTGCCTCAGCCTCACAAGTAGCTGGGACTACAGGCGCATGCCACCATGCCCAACTAAGTTTTGTATTTTTAGTAGAGACGAGGCTTCATGCAGTGGTTCATGCTTATAATCCCAGCACTTTAGGAGGCCGAGGCTGGTGAATCACGAGGTCAAGGGATCGAGATCATCCTGGCCAACATGGTGAAACCCCGTCTGTAATACAAAACACATATTCCTTTGTCTCGTTGGGATGCTTATCCTCTGATTCTTCACAGGGCTTGATTCTTCATTTCATTCAAGTATCTGCTCAAATATCATATTTTCAGAGAATTCTTTCCTGGATGTGCCTATATAAAATAGTCTCTCCTCCACCCCATGTAATTATCTGCACCCTTAACTCTTTTACTTCTTCATCGTGTGACCATTACCTGATTTCATAGCATAAATTCATTTGTTATTTATTAATCTGTTCCTCCAGAATTTATGCTCCATGAAGGCAGGTATTTTTTCTTTTGTTCCCGGCTATATTCCTGAAAATTGAATGGTCCCTGGAATGTATGAGACAGTCAACAAACATTTATTAAAAGAATCAATGAGCAAATTAATGAATGAATTGTCTTTGGTTAACTAGTTTGGTAAACATACGGGGTTACTATAATTAAGATAGTTTTCTGAGGAAATCTTCCTGAAGTCTGTTAGTCTCCTATCAACAGTCCCCCAGCATTGCGATTGATTTTGCTGTAATTAAATAACAAATTTATTATCATTTATCATTTGAGATTGTAGATGTAGACAATGTAAGAAGGAGCAAAGATGTGCTAGGAAATGTTAAGATGAAAAAGGAAGTGCAAATAATGTTAGATTAGGTTAAATTTAAAACAAAGGCATAAATAAGACAGAAGATGTAGAATAATAAAATATATGGCCTATTCAGAATACCTAAGAGAAAATGATCATTTATACACCAAATAACAGGATATTTAAAAAACAAAAACAAAAAGTGAGACTCCAACACATTTATTAGTATAAATTGTAATTTTAACATGTCATTTTCAGGATTTGATATATAAGTAGACAAAAAATAATTAACATAGGGCGGGCTATATTAATCCAATTAACCTAGTGGGATCTTTCAAAACTCCTATATTAATCATCTAGATTAAATCAATTTCAAAGGCAGTAGAAGAGTCAATGTCAAGTTGGCGAATACAGTAGGGAGGAATCCAACAACCAACTCTTTCAAACCAGTGAATATGGTCATCTCGAGCATCATCTCAAGCCGCTTGGCCTCCAAGTCATCCTGGAAGAAAAGAACTAGAATCTTCATAGATACATTTTAAAATGTCATTGTCTTAGTGTGTTTGGGCTGCTCTAACAAAGTACCATAAACTGGGTGACTCATAAATAACAACTTTATTTCCTCAGTTCTGAAGGCTGTGAAATCATAGGTCAAGGCAGATTCAGTGTCTGAGTGAGGGCCTGCTTCCTGGTTCATAGATGGCTCCTTCTTGCTGTGTCCTCTCATGGTGAGGGGTCTTCCTCAAGTATCCTTTAAAATATCACTAATCCCGTGGGTGAAGGAGGAGCCTTTATGTCCTAATCACCCTCCAAATATCTCACCTCCTAATATCATCACCTTAGGGTTGGGATTTCAACATATGAATTTTGATGGGACACAAGCATTGTAATCATAGCAGTCATCCTCATATAAACTTTCAAAGAAATAAAGACCATTAGGATGCGATATGAACAGAGTGGCTGCTTCTGCAGGGAAGAAAAGGGAGTTCTCAAATGGTACCATTAAGCATAAGAGAGATTCAGGTAGGAAGTATTCAAATTGTACATTTGGAGACAGTTGAATGAGAAGTGGGGCGATAGTGCTGAAAATATTTATTAACCTGAATTTTGATGTTGGGCTGTTCCCATCAGACAGTAGCAGATAGTAAATATGAGTAGCAATGACTGACCCTGATAAAAGGCATATGTATTGGAAAGAAAAAAAAATATAACTATCCCTATGCACAGATTCCATGATGATCTAAGTGGAAATATCCATGTAATCTACAAAAAAGTTCCTAAAACTAATAAATGACCTTAAGTAGGTTACAAGATACAAGATCAACACACAAATATCAATCATATTTCTATGTACTAGCAATGAACAATTAGAGACTGAAATTTTTAAAAAATATCATGTATAATACCTCCAAAAATTGAAATACATGGGTATAAATCTACCAGTTCTCTAGATATAATACTATAAAATGCTGAGGAAAGAAATTTTTAAAAACTATAAATAGGAAGGCATGTCATGCCTTTGGTTGAAATACTCAAAATAGTTAAGACATTAATTTTTGCCATACTAACTGACAGATTTGACAAAATCCCCACAGGAATTTTTATTGATATATGCCATATAAGATAGCTGTAAAGTTAATAGAGCAAGGTAAAGAAATTAGAAAACTGAAACAGTTTTGTTAGATGAGTCACACTAATCATCTGAAGACTGAAAAACGGTAAGACAATTTGATACTGGTGAAGAAGTAGACACATATCAATGCAACATATCTGTTCTAATGAGCATGGTGTTCATAAGTAGATACTCACAAATGTGATCAGATTTATTTTCACATAAAATTTACCACTTTAATGATTTTAAAGTCTACAATTCAGAAGAATTTCATTTGGCAATTGACTTTTTTTTACAAAGGTGCAAAGGGAATGCTGTGGAAAATAGATGGTCTTTTCAACAAGCAATGTTGGAATAATTTGAAATTAATATGCAACAATCTTGATTCAAACCTAATCCCTACACAAGAGGAAAAAGTCAAAACTGATCATAGAACTGAGTGTAAAATATAAAACTAGAATAAAATTTGAAAGGAAAATATAGGGGAAATCCCATCGCTAGGATTTAGGACAAGAGTTCTTGTCATGATATCAAAAGCAGAGTCTATGAAATTTAAAAAGGTAACAAATTGGGTTTCATTACAATTAAAATTTTTGCTCTGTGAAATATACTGATGAGCGACTAGAAAGAAAACCTTCAGACTGAGGAAAACATTTGCAAGACATATCCAACAAAACATTTGTATCTAGAATATATTAAGAATATATAAATAACTCTCAAATCTCAACAGTAAGAAACAACTCAATTTAAAAATAGACAAAGGGCTTGAAAAGACACTTTATCCAAGAGTATACACAGATGGCAAATAAGAACATTAAAAGTAGTACATACTAACTAGAAACATATAAGAAAAGGAAATTCTTACACAGCCAAGTTGGCACATTATAAAGCCATCTCAAAAGATAAATGCTTGAGAGGATAGATACCCCATTTTCAGTGATACAATTATTATGCATTGCATGCATATATCAAAACATGCACTCCAGAAATATATATGCCTACTGTGTATCCACAAAAATTCCAAATAAAATTTTTTAAAGGCCATCACAATCGATAAAGTAGTAATCTATTGTTCGTATATGAGACAGTTTAATCTTTAGCCAGTCAATAGATGTTAGGGATCTTTTCAATTTTGGACTGTTATGAATAAAATAGCCTTGGACATATTTGTACAAGTATTTTAGCAGAACTGTTTTAACTGCTATTGGAAAAATATCTAGGAGTGGGATTCCTGGGTCATATGGTAAATGTATATTTTACTTCACTAAATCAACCAAAATATTTTGCAAAGTAACCGTACCATTTTGCATTTCCAGAAACAGTTCCACGTTCCTGCCAATACTAGGCATTGTCAGCCTTCTTGATCACAGCCATTCTAGTCTGTACATATTCTAGTTTTAATTTCCTTTTCCCTGATAGTTAATGATGTTAGTTATCTTTGCATGTACTTATTTGCTATCTGAACTTCTTTGTTGAGGGTATGTTCAAAAATTTTGCCCATTTGAATTGGATTAGTAGCTTTTTAGTATTGAGTTGCAGGATTTCTTTACATTTTAGGATTATTTTAAAAATTCTTATTTTATAATAGTTTTAGATTCATAGAAAATTTGCAGAGATAGCAAGAGAGTTCCCATATATCTCACACCCAGTTTCTGCTATTATAAACATCTTACTTTCGTGTATTTGTCACAATCAATAAGCTGATAATGATATTAACTAAAGTGTATATTTCCTTAGCTTTTACTTTATGCCTTTTATCTATTTCAGGATCCAACCTGAAGTTTCTACAGTATGCTTTGTCATTATTTGTCTCCTTAGGGTCCCCTTGACTATGGTAGTTTCTTAGACTTTCCTTGTTTTTGATGACTTCAACAGTTTTGAGGAGTGCTGATTAGGTATTTTCCAGTGTCCCTCAATTGGGATTTGTCTGATGTTTATATTGTGATTAGAATGGGGTTATAGATTCATCTGATAATGTCTTTATTTCCTCTTGAATCCTGAATGATATTTCCCTGCACATATAATTGTGTATTTCTTTGAGTTTACCCTATTTGAGGTTAGTTCAGCTTCTTGGATCTGTAGATTTATGTCTTTTGTGAAACTTGGAAAGTTTTAGTCATATTTCTTTTAGTACTTTTCAGTTCAAATCTCTCTTCTTCTAGAACTACGATGATACAAATATTAGCTCTGTTAAAGTCCGCTGGAAGACTGTTTTTTTTTTTTTTTTTTTTTTTTGTAGGTACGATACATAGGTGTTACATATTGTATGGAAGTATATGAGATATTTTGATACAGGCATGCAATGTGATAAAATACATCAAGTAAAATAGGAGTCTAATGACATCAAATCTTATCATTTCTTTGTGTAACAAGCTTCCACTTATTACTCTCTGGTTATTTTTAAATGTTACAGTAACATTTTGTTAACTATTAATCACCCAGTTGTGCTATTCAAATAGTAGGTTCTTATTCATTCTATCTAACTATATTTTTGTACCCATTAATGATACCCGCTTCCCCCCCACCCCCCCAGATACCCTTTCAGCCCTGGGTTAACCATAATTCGTATTCTCTATCTACATGATTTCAATTGTCTTTAATATTTTAGGTCTCACAAATATGTGAGAACATGCCAAGAGTTTGTCTTTCTGTACTGACTTACTTCACTTAATGTCTTTATTCTTTTCATGCTAATTGGAAATGACAAGGATCTCATTCATTTTTGGCTGAAAGATATATATATATATAGATATTATTATATATATATATATGCTATCATTGTATATATGCACTTTTTTTTAACTTTTAAGTTCATGGGTACAAGTGCAGGTTTGTTATATAGGTAAACTTGTGTCATGGGTGTTTGTTGTACAGATTATTTTATCACCCAGGTGTTAAGCCTAGTACCCATTAGTTATTTTTCCTGATCCTCTCCCTCCTCCCACCTGCCACCCTCCACCCTCCAAAAGGTCCCAGTGTGTGTTGTTCCCCTCTATGGGCCCAAGTGTTCTCATCATTTAGCTCTCACTTATAAGTGAGAACATGGGGTGTTTGGTTTTCTGTTCCTGTTTTAGTTTGCTAAGGATAATAGCCTCCAGCTCCATCCATGTTCCTACAAAGGACATGATCTCATTCTTTTTATGACTGCATAGTATTCCATGGTGTTATATGTACCACATTTTCTTTATCCAGTCTATCATTGATGGGCATTTAGGTTGATTCCATATCTTTGCTATTGTGAACAGTGCTATATTTATCTGTTGATGAACACTTAGGTTGATTCCAAATCTTGACTATTGTAAACAGTGCTGCAACAAACATTGAAGTGCAGATATGGTCCAATGCACTGATTTTCTTTCTTTTGGGTATAAACCCATCAGTGGGATTTCTGGATTATACAGTAGCTCTCTTTTAGTTTTTTGAGAAACCTCCAAACTGTTCTCCATAGTGGTTGTACTAATTACATTCCCACCAACAGTGTACTAGGGTTCCTTTTCCCCACATGTTCACCAGGATTGGTTATTGCCAGTCTTTTGGATAAAAGCTATTTAAACCGAGGTGAGATAATATATCATTGTAGCTTTAATTTGCATTTCTCCGATCAGTGATGTTGAGCACCTTTTCATAAACCAGTTTGCCATTTGTATGTTGTATTTTGAGAAATGCCTATTCAGATATTTTGCCATTTTTAAATTGGATTGTCAAGAATTTTTATTTTAAGTTTGAGCTCCTTACATATTCTGGATTAGTCTCTTGTCAGATGGATAGTTTGTAAATATTTTCTGCCACTCTATGAGTTGTTTTTTCACTTGGTTGATTGTTTTATTGGCTGTGCAGAAGCTTTCTAACTTTTTGTGATTCTGTTTGCCCATTTTCTGCTTTTGCTTATGCTTGTGGAGTATTACTGACGAAGTCTTTTGCAGATCAATGTCCTAGAGAGATTCCCCCAAATGTTTTCTTTTAGTAATTTCACAGATTGTGGTCTTAGATTTTAGTATTAAATCAATTTTGATTTGATTCTGGTATATGGCAAGAGATGGGGATCTAATTCCATATCTCTCCCTGTGGATATCCAGTTGTCTCAGCACCACTGGTTGAAGAAACTCTCCTTTACCCAATGTATGTTCTTGGCAACTTTGTTGAAAATGAGTTCACTGTAATGTATAAATTTGTTTTTGGGTTCTTTATTCTGTTATATTGGTCTATGTGTCTGCTTTCATGCTAGTACCATGCTGTTTTGGTTACTTTAGCTTTACTATAATTTGAAGTCAAGTTATGTGATTCCTCCAGTTTTGTTCTTTTTGCTCAGGATAGCTTTGGTTATTCTGGGACTTTTGTGGTGTCATATACATTTTAGAATTATGTTTTTATTTCTGTGAAGAATGTAATTGGTATTTTGATAGGGTTTTCATGGAATCTTTGCAGACTGCTTTGAGTAGTATGAGCATTTTAACAATATTATTTCTTGTAATCCATGAACATAGAATAACTTTCCTTTTTTATGTCCTCTTCAATTTCTTGTATTAATGTTTTATAGTTCTTATTACAGAGATCTTTCACTCTTTGACTAAGTTTATTCCTAGGTATTTTATTTTATTTGTAGCTAAATGGGATTACTTTCTGTGTTAGACCATTCTTGCATTGCTTTCAATGAATACCTGAGATTGGGTAATTTATAAAGAAAAGAGGTTTAATTAGCACCATGCTGTTTAAGCATGGTGCCAGCATCTGCTCAGCTTCTGTGGAGAACTCAGGGAGCTTTTATTCATGGCAGAATGTGAAGCAGGAGCAGACACATTACATGCCAAGAGAAGGAGCAAGAGAGAGGTGTGGGGAGTTTTAAACAATTAGATCTCAAGATAAATCACTATCACAAGTATAGCACCAAGCCAAGAGGGATCCATCCCCATGGATTGCCACGATGTTGAACCATCCTTGCATCCCTGTCATAAATACCACCTGGTCATGATGAATGATCCTTTTAATGTGTTATTGAATTCAGTTTGCTAGTATTTTTTCAAGGATTTTTGCTTCAATGTTCATCAGGAATATCAGCTTGTACTTTTCTTTTCTCTTACTTTTTTTTTTTTTGTTGTTGTTCTCTCCTTGTCTGGTTTTGGTATCCAGGAAATACTGACTTTGAAGAATGAGTTTGGAAGTATTCCCTCTTCTCTATTTTTGGGAATAGTTTGAGTAGAATTGGCATTAGTTCTTTAAATGTTTGACAGAATTCAGCAGTGAGGCCATCAGGTCACGAGGTTTTCTGTGCTGGGAGATGTTTTGTTAAGGCTTTGATCTCATTACTGCTATTGTGCTATTCAAGTCTTGGATTTCTTCATGGCTCAATCTTGGTAGGTTGTAGGTGTCTATAAATGTATCCATTTCTTCTAGATGTTCCAATTTATTGGCATACAATTGTTCACAGCAGCCACTAAAGGTCCTTTGAATTTATGTGGTGTCAGTTGTAATGTCTCCTTTTTCATCTGTTTTTATTTATTTGGATCTTCTCTCTCTTTTCCTTAGTCTGGCTAAAGGTTTGTCAGTTTTGTTTACCTTTAAAAAAAAACATTTTGCTTCATTTATCTTTTGTATTTTTGTTTCAATTTATTTCTGCTCTGATCTTCATTATTTCTTCTACTAATTTTGGGTTTGGCTAGCTCTTGCTTTTCTAGTTCTTTAAGATATATCATTAGCTTATACATTTAACGTTTTTCTAATTTTCTGATATGGGCACTTACTGCTATAAACTTTCCTCTAAGTACTGATTTTTCTATTTCCCATAGGTCTTGATATGTTGTGTTTCTATTTTAATTTGTATCCGAAAATTTTCCAATTTCCTTCTTAATGTCTTCATTGACCCACTGGTCATTCAGGAGCATATTATTTAATTTCCATGTGTTTGTATAGTTTACAAAATTCCTCTTGTTATTGATTTCTAATTTTATTCCATTGTGGTCAAAGAGGATGCTTGAGATGATTTCAGTGTTTTTCAAGTATTTTAAGACTTGTTTTGTGACCTAACATGGTCTATCCTTGAGAATGATCAATGTCCTGAGAAGAATGTGTATTTTGTAGCTGTTGAATAACATGTTCTGTAACTATTAGGCCTATTTGGTCTATAGTGCAGGTTTAGTTCAATGTTTCTTGGTTGATTTTCTGTCTATATGATCTGTCCTATGCTGAAAGTGGGGTGTTGAAGTCTCCAGTTATTGTATTTAGTTCTAATATTATTTGCTTTATATAACTGGGTACTCCAGTTTGGTCACATATCTATTTACAATTTTTATATCCTCTTACTGAATTGACTCCTTTGTCATAACATAATGACTTTGTTTCTTTTTAAAGTTTTGTTTGGAAATCTATTTTTGTCTAACACAAGTATAGCTATTCCTGGTCTTTTTTGGTTTCTACTGCATGGAATACCTTTCCCCATTCCTTTATTTTCAGTCTACCTGTGTCTTTATAAGTGAAATATGTTTCTTGTAGGCAGCTGATTGAGTCTTTCCCCCACACCCCCTATTTAGGCACTCTGTATCTTTTGATTGCATAGTTGAGTCAATTTGAATTCAATGTTATTATTGATTAATAAGGTGCTATTTTGTTGTTTTTCAGTTGTTTCATGGTCTTTCTTTCCTTCCTTCCTCTCTTCCTTTTTGTGAATGTGATCTTCCTCTGGTTATGTTTTATACATCTGCAGCCAGATGTATTGAAGCTCCTTTGTATGTTATTTATTTCTTTACCCTTGCTGCTTTTAGGATTATTCCTTTATCCTTGACCTTTGGGTCTGATTATTAAATGTCTTAAGGTAGTCTTGTTTGAATTAAAACTGCTTGGTGTTCTCTCACCTTCTGACACTTAAATATTGATTTATTTTTTAGATTTGGAAGGTTCTATGTGATGATGCCTTTCTACCCTAATCTTTTTCTCTACCTTTCCTTTAAGGCCAATAACTCTTAAATTTGTCATTTTGAGGCTATTTTCTAGATCTCATAGGTGTGCTTCATTCTTTTTTATTTTTTCTTTTGTCTCATCTATGTATTTTCAAGTAGTCTGTCTTCAAAGTCACTAATTCTTTCTTCTGCTTAATTCTGCTTTTGAAGCCCTCTGCATTCTTCAGTATGTCAATTGAATGTTTCAGATCCAGAATTTTTCATTGATATTTTAAAATTATTTCAATCTCTTTGTTAAATTAATCTGATAGGATTCTGAGTTCCTTCTTTGTGTTATCTTGAATTTCCTTGAGCTTTATTAATAGGACTGTTTTGAATTCTCTGTCTCAAGGGTTACATATCTCTGTCATCTTGGAATTGGTCACTGATTCTTTAGTTCATTTGACGAGGTCATGTTTTCTTGGGTAGGCTTGATGTCTTGTGTGTGTTCATTGATACATAGAGCTGGAGCTGGGGAAGGAGTGACACAAGCACCCCTGTGGCCACCACCCCTGGATCTGCCCCGAATCAGATTTGAAGACAGCACAACAATGGGTCACACCTATGGTACATAGTGACTGCTGCCTGGCTATCTCTAATGTTTACTCAAGATCCAAGGCTCTTCGGTCAGTGGTTGGTGAATCCAACCAGGCTTGTGTCCTTTCTTCAACAATGGCAAGCTCCCCACTGGTTTAGGGCAGGTCCAGAAATACCATCCAGGAGCCAGGGCCTGAAGTCAGGAATCTAGGAATCTACTTGGTGTTCTACTCTGCTGTGGCTAAACTAGCACCCAAACCACAAGACAAAGCTCTTCTCATTCTTCCCTCTGCATTGCTGAAGCAGAAGTTGTCTCTCTCTGTGGCCACCATCACCCCAGGCCTATGGTGAGTGTTGCTTGGCTACTTCCAATATTCATTCAATGGTGAAGGGCTCTTCAGTCAGCTTGCAGTAAATGCTTCTAGGCTTGAGTCTCTCCCTTCAAGGCAGTGTGCCCTCTTCTGTCCCAAGGTGGGGTCCAGAAAAGCCATCCAAGGGCCAATGTCTGGAATCAGACCCCAGCAGTCTATTTGGTGCTCTTTCCCTGTGACTAAGCTGGTACGCAAACTGCAAAACGAAATCCCCTTTACTTTTCCCTCTCCTTTTCTCAAGTGGAAGATTCTCTCCTTGTGGCCATCACAGCTGGGAATGTGCTGAGTCACACCAGCATGGCACTGAATCTCACTGAAGGCCCACAGCAAGTACTGCCTGGCTATTATTGATGTTTATTCAAGACCCAAGTGCTCTTTAGTCAGCAGGTGAGGAATCCTGCAGACTGGGTACTTCCCTTAAAGGCAGCAGGTTCCCTTCTGTCGCAGGGCATGTTTAGAAATGTCATCTTGGAGCTAGGGCCTGGAATGGGGGCCTCAGGACTCTGCCCAGTTCCCTATCCTACTGTGCCTGAGCTGGTATGTAGACAAGTTGCAAAACAAAGTCCTCTTTACTCTTCCCTCTTTTCCCCTCAAGCAGAGGGAATGAGTCTCTCCTGGGGCCAGAAGCTGTGCTGTTTGGGTTGGGGAAGGGGTGATGTAATCATTCCCTTGGCTGCCCTCACTGGTATCTTACTAGGTCATGTACATCCCAAGTTCACTGGCTTTGAGTCCAGCATAGAACCAGGACTAGCCCAGGAATTGTAGTCCTTGTGGCCTACACTGCCTTTCAAGTTTATTTAGAACCCCAGACCACTTTAGCCTGCAGTGGCGGGACTAACTGGAACTCAGGTTTCAACCACTGGGATGGACAATTCTCCTCTGGCTAGCGCTTCTCTAAATTCTCCCTCTGTCAGTGCTGGCTCAATACTGCCTTGCGTTGCTTTCCGCTGTGACTGGCAGCAGTGAGTTCCAATGCAAAGTCCCATAACCATTGTGCTGTTGCTCCCTGAAGCATATAAATTCTCTCTCTGTGCCATGTGGCCACTGCCAGGGGTCGGGGTGGGGGGTGGAATAGCCAATTCAAGACTGCCTTTTCTACCTTCTTCATGGTTATGATGCTAAAACGAGGTACTGTGATTGCTCACCTGATTTTTCGTTCTTATGAAGATGCTTTCCTGTGTGGATAGTTGTTCAATTTGGGGGTGCGGGGGGTGGGGGGCAGGGTAATAGCTAAGGGATTCTATTCTGCCATCGTACTCTGCCTCCTCCCATTTTAAAAATAATCTATTTTCTCTCTTGTTCATATTGGATAAATTCATTTGTCTTCATGTTCACTGATTTTATCTCTTGTCACTCCCATCCTACTATTAATCAAAGTTTTAAATGACATGGGTACTTTTCAGTTTGTAGTTTCCATTGGCTCTTTTTAATAATTTTATTACTTTCCCAAATTTTTTTATTTCTGAGTTCATTTCACGAGATTTTCTGATTACTTTTTTTTTTTATTATCATACTTTAAATTCTAGGGTACATGTGCATAACGTGCAGGTTTGTTACATATGTATACTTGTGCCATGTTGGTGTGCTGCACCCATCAACTCGTCATTTACATCAGGTATAACTCCCAATGCAATCCCTCCCCCCTCCCCCCTCCCCATGATAGGTCCCGATGTGTGATGTTCCCCTTCCCGAGTCCAAGTGTTCTCATTGTTCAGTTCCCACCTATGAGTGAGAACATGCGGTGTTTGGTTTTCTGTTCTTGTGATAGTTTTCTAAAAATGATGGTTTCCAGCTGCATCCATGTCCCTACAAAGGACACAAACTCATCCTTTTTATGGCTGCATAGTATTCCATGGTGTATATGTGCCACATTTTCTTAATCCATCATTCTCAGCAAACTATCGCAAGAACAGAAAACCAAACACCGCATGTTCTCACTCATAGGTGGGAACTGAACAATGAGA